>NC_134403.1:29054552-29157052 GCF_038048845.1 Mixophyes fleayi | reverse complement strand
GTATATACAGGGAGCAGTGTATATATGAGGTGAGGGATCACAGTATATACAGGGAGCAGTGTATATATGAGGTGAGGGATCACAGTATATACAGGGGCAGTGTATATATGAGGTGAGGGATCACAGTACATACAGGAGCAGTGTATATATGAGGTGAGGGATCACAGTACATACAGAGGGCAGTGTATATATGAGGTGAGGGATCACAGTATATACAGAGGGCAGTGTATATATGAGGTGAGGGATCACAGTATATACAGAGAGCAGTGTATATATATGAGGTGAGGGATCACAGTATATACAGGGGGCAGTGTATATATATATGAGGTGAGGGATCACAGTACATACAGGGGCAGTGTATATATGAGGTGAGGGATCACAGTATATACAGGGAGCAGTATATATATGAGGTGAGGAATCACAGTACATACAGAGGGCAGTGTATATGAGGTGAGGGATCACAGTACATACAGGGGGCAGTGTATATATGAGGTGAGGGATCACAGTACATACAGGAGCAGTGTATATGACATTAGAGATCATAGTACAGACAGTGATCGGTATACACAGGTCACCTTCTTCCTCCTCCTGCTGTGGCGGCGGCTGCAGCTCCCAGTCGGGCTCCCGGGGCCCCGCTCCTTCCTCATGCTCTTCCTCCGAGTCCTGGCCGAAGTCTATCCGCTGCGCCAGGCGGGCCAGGTTCTGAGACATGGACAGCGGCTGCACGTAGGTCTCGGAGCCGTCCAGCCCCACCTCCTGCACCTGCTTCTCCGCAGAAGACTCGATACTGATCTGAACCGCCGGACCCCCCGACATCTTCACACCGTCGCCGAAAACCACCGGACACGGGAATCTGCGTCTCACCAATAGTGCGCATGCGCGAAATCCTACGGCAGCTCAGCGGTACCAAATTACCCCTCAGTCCAGCTTCGCGGTTACCATGGTAACTGCCTTTGTTGAAGCTGACTGTGCAAAATGAGGTTTGCAAATTTTTCAGTCAGACAACCTGTGTCTATCCCTGCTGGTACTTGTAGTTCCTCCACAGCTAGAGGGCCACTGGTTGCTTAAAACATGAACCCACATTTAGGTTCTACAAATAACTTGAAAATAACCATTCCATTAATACCTTATTTTAAGCAATTTTATATCCCCAAATACAAATGTATCAATTACATTTTTCACCTTATAACTGAAATAAACCTGTCTCTCATATCATCATCATCAAATCAATTGAACTGTGGCCATTTTTCAGAGTATCAGACTACTATAACCAGTTAAATTGCCTTTTTATAAACAAAATGTCAGCACAACTACAAGATACTATTTTTTTACTTTGCAGATTATTTTCAAACGTAGATTACATCTAATAAATAGGCATCAATTGCGATATTATTTAAAATGCATATTCAAATGTTTGAATTGAATTTTTCAGAGCGAGTTTGTTAGATTAATGTATTTACAAACACATCTATGCCTTATTTTATGTTTTGTTAGGCTGTGTGCTATGGACTATAGTAATAGGAACCTTAAAAGCAACAGATTGTGAAAATTGTTTTAGAGCTTTTAGATATCTATGTTGAGAACCGGTATTGATCAATTGATCAATTTCACACTCATGGGAGTAAAACACTGATTATAAATTATTATAGGCACAATTTTTGTACAGATAACATTATAACTGAATACTGTATCTTTCCAAAAATGTATTTAATATCAGACCACAGCACTGCTCTCTTTGTATCTTTATATAGTTTTCCTAAATAATTGGAAGTATTTGAAAATCTTTGTTCAACACCCAAAAAGTTGATGATTTTATTTTTTTTTTCCTACTCTTAAATCCCCTTTATAAAGGCTGTAAAACAAAGATAGTGGGTTATATTTCATGCATAGGCTGCAGGGCACTGGGGGAAAAAAAATAACAGATGCCTCGGAATTTGTTGAAGGCCAGAAGTAACGGTTATGCTTTGTCGCCAAGAAGAAATTGGGAATAAAAACCCAGACTCCACTCTGATGATTCGAGACAGGCCAGGCCTTGAATGGTGAAGTGGAAAGCATTTTCTGTCCTGTATGTGTCTGGGAACCCGAGAGAGGAAGGGGTGGATCAGAGGAAGACCTGAAAAACAACTCGAGAGGATTCTTGCAGTCCTAGGATATACTCCAAAACAGTGAGAGACAAAACACACCAACTCATTAAATAGCTAAACAGGAACGAAGTTGTCAGATTCTGCCAAATTATCTACAGCCTCATCCTCTCCCCTTGCCTGAAACATTCCCAAGGAGCCTATTGGGTGGTGAAAGACTACATTTAGCTTTGGGGAGAAGGTGCCTGTAGGCCTTCAACTTTCCTCCCAAAATCCATAATGGACTGAATTAGTAACGTATCCCAGTGTTCCCCCACCCAATACAAGTAGGTGGGTTAGTCCTTGTTGACCAGCACAACCCTGACCCCAGGCAAGGCTGGCTAATAAGAGTTTGCTGTACAGGCCGACAAGACTGGAGTCTAGATGCATTGAGAAGACAGGCTGTACAAGCACAGCATTCCTGCAATTTGGGGGTTTGGGTCACATGTACAGGACCCAATTGATAATACATATCCAATCCTCTGCATTGCCACCTTCATCTTAAAATGGTTTATGAGGCACTTTGATGGAATGTACAGGGAAACACTCCAGTGTTAAAAGTAAATAGTCTCCAGCAATCTGGGTCACTAGTTCCATGAATGCCAGAGATAGTACAGCAGCATTCAGCCTTCCATGCCCAGGACATTGGTGACTGGGTCAGGAAGACCAGTGTTTGTGGATACCTCCATGTTTACCATTTTATACTGGTACATCTTTCACAAGATTCCTTGTCATTTGTAGAAAAATGGGTATAAGAATTAAAACTGAACGTAACTGGATGTAGGAAAGTAGATGGTCGTGCTAAAGTTGACAGCAACATGGGATGAATTAATCAGATATAAGCTGGCCAAGAGTGACTTTACAGCCAAGACATCCATCAATATGGTCATCAACAAGAAATCTTAACAAATATTTTACACTTAATAGCAATGATCATCAGACTGAGCCATGCCTTATAGACCCAGTGCCTCATTTAGAGTTAAGAGCAAATCCAGGGGTGCCCATGTTTTCATGAGAGGTGCAAATTCAGTTTGTTTTTGCACGCAGGAAAATGCTGCCTGCTGTTGCATGTAGCACACAAATACTGGGCAGCTTTACGTTTACACTGCAATTTATACACCTCCTCCCAACCTTGGTTTTGCTAAGGTGATAAATTGCTTTCAAGCAGGATTTATCCTTAACGCTAAAAAAAAGACCCTAACAAATTATTTTCACTGCTTGTGGTCTCTTCACAAGATCAACAAATCTGGTCTTCATAAATGGAAATTGTGCTGTTCAGTGAGGTAATCCAGCTTTCTACATGATCTTTATATCAATTCCTTCTCTGAGATGCGAGTTTTGCAGCTAATGTTAGCTATGTGCAGGTCTGTAATGAATTTCCATACAGCTTCATTAAATCTTTAAAAGTAAAAAAAAGCTCAGGAAGTAGTAGTCCCATTGTCTATCCTGAGATCATTTACAATAACGAAGTACAAGAGAGACACATAGTAAATGCATGTTATCTTACAGGGATATAAAAACAGTATAGTGTTCAACACTTACATTGTAGTTTATAGTAAATTTAGTGCTCATGCCCACCACAACAGTAAAACGTCCTGTGTTCATTTTAAGGTATATTTTATCTTTGCCCAGGTAAATTTCACCATAGACAAGACAAAGTTTACATTTTAAAAATCAATGACTTTCACTTTCATCATTTTTGATAGGGCACTAACTATTATTTCATACATTGATGGTACTCCTACTGTTATGGTGTGCATAATGCATTAACAAGGCAGTCATCTTAACTATGGCAAAAGATAGACGGCACTTGCCAAATATCTGACATTAGCCACAATAGTATACGTAGTCTCAGACGGATTCCTCGAAAACAAACGTTGCCACCTGCTATCATCATCATCATCATCATTTATTTATATAGCGCCACTAATTCCGCAGCGCTGTACAGAGAACTCATTCACATCAGTCCCTGCCCCATTGGAGCTTACAGTCTAAATTCCCTACTATAGACACACACTCACACACAGACAGACAGACAGAGAGGGAGAGACTAGAGTCAATTTGATTTCAGCCAATTAACCTTCCAGTATGTTTTTGGAGTGTGGGAGGAAACCGGAGCACCCGGAGGAAACCCACGCAAACACAGGAAGAACATACAAACTCCACACAGATAAGGCCATGGTTGGGAATCGAACTCATGACCCCAGTGCTGTGAGGCAGATGTGCTAACCACAAGGCCACTGTGCTGCTATTCTGAAAGCCTCATCTATCTGTAGATTTAATACACTTAATGCAACACAAGTCTGTACACATATTATACACTGTAAAATGCTCACAAAATAATTGACATTAAAAATTAAATGTTTTTTATTTTTTAAAATTCGTAACAAAAGTCAGATTGTAGCATTTTCACATCTCATAAATTAAAATATTTTCATTTAAATATACATTAATGCTTTTAAAAATACAAGATTTAAAAACTTTTATAAAACTGAAAGTACAGTATTAATTGCATTAAAGTGCAACTAGACAATTGGAATCTGATAACAACTACCAGAATAATTTAGACCACAATAAATGATGAATTGGTGGAGTATTATGAAAGTGTTACCAAACATGTTTTGGTAAACGCCTGCTAACTAAAATGTTCATTTTAACACTATTGTAAAGAAGCAGGAAAATAAAAAAAGACTCGTTTGACCTTATTAAAGTATAATAAACTATCAAAATACACTTGGATGCCAAGAGTTATTTTTTTCTTGCGTATATCAATGATGGTGCTTCTATAGACAGCAATCCTAATTACTCCCACAAATCCACAGTAGCCCAAGTATCCTTCAGTCTTAAGCAGTTCTTCATACAAGTTACTTCATTTTATTCGCTCTCAGCTTTTCCAAAGTTCTCTGCAAACATATAATCAATACAGGGGTGTCAAATGGAATCAAAGATACAAATATGACAATTGCAGCACATATCTCTTTAGGGATTGGATAACCAGTCCTGCATGTAATACAGTTAGAACTTGAATTAAGAAGATATTCACAATCTTCCAGCCAGTACAAGACCAGCATCTCCCTATAGTGTCATTGGATACAGAATGAACAACTTGCACTAAGGAATTGTGGGAAGTGGCATGTACACGACCCCCCTGTTCCTCAGCACCAGGAGGAGAGGGTATACGTTCTAATTTTAAAGGCGATAACTCCGTTAATGGGAAGTTACCCCAGTACCTATGCCCCTCAGAGTCAACAAAATCTAGATGCAAACTCAACAAGCAGTAAATTAATGTCTCATGGTTTAAATAAAATGTAATCTGCAATCCAGAAAGCCTGATGGAAGGAAGAAATATGCGACTGCCACAAAACGTTCCCAGACTTAGGTTAAGCAGACTAAAGTTAAGTACTCAGCTTACCCTCTTAAACTCTTTAGCCTTTTCCCGGTTCCTGGAGTAGGACTCCTGGCGCATCACCTCCTCTTTCCTTGTTTTGACTTCATCAAGCCGATTGTATAACCTGGAGGAGAAGCCAGGACAAGCCAATACATGAAAACAATATTTTAGCTTACTTTGGTGTACAGGGTAGCCGTGGCCTAGAGTGTTAGACGCATGCCACCAACAAGATCCTTAATGAATCAGGCCCCTAGACATCTGAACTTGAGAAACTTCTTATTTCAGTCTCCTGGACCATGTTACAATGCAAGGGGTGCAAATTAGTTTTCTGTTTTGCACATAAGTTAAATACTGACTGTTTTTTCATGTAGCACACAAATATCAACTTTAAATTTCAGTGTACAAATAAGCTATCAAGTATTTGTGTGCTACATGAAAAAACAGCCGGTATTTAACTTACGTGCAAAACAGAAAACTAATTTGCACCCCTTGCATTGTAACATGGTCCAGGAGACTGAAATAAGAAGTTTCTCAAGTTAAGATCCTTAAAGAATCAGGCCCTTGGTCACCATGAGATGATAAAGAGAGTGTGAGCCAAGTAGGAAGAAATAAAACCTAGAGAGGGCGTTTGGCTATATTTAGGTCTTGGCAGCAATGCTTATTTTATAAATGGGGCTATCGGTCAAACTATCACCACCTGAATGGGACTTGGCACACAACGAAAGGTTAACAAACAAGATCTACCCTTTACAGACTTAACTTTGACTCTTCTTGAAGCTGTAAACTTATTTTATTTTTTAAAACATTAGTATGGTTATTTTTACCCCCTGGCCTATGAAATCCCAGTCTTGCATTACTGAAGACAAATTTATGTTTAGATAGTGATAATGCAAATGGTTCCATTGTAAAAGCTTGTAGAGGCAGAAGGGCTGGAATTTAAAAACAAACAATTGATCAGTAACACTAGATTATTACCCTACCTTACAGTGCGCTGATGCATCTCTATCTCAGACAGTTTCCGGTCTTCCGGGGTGCACACTCTGACCTCAACCACTTTCTTCAAATGTCCTCCGTCAGTGAGGACTGGATCTGCAACTGAAATAAGCGCATTCATTATGTCATAGCAATACATGAATGAAAAAGCAGTTTGACCAGTGATTTTATACGAGGAGAATGAGAAAAAGTAATAGCAAACCAATTTATTTGAAGATTTAACACTCGACCTGTGGCACATTTAAAATTCAAGGAGCGTACACAAGTACTCACATGCTACAACACCAGCACCTAAGTCAATCCCTGAAATCAGTGGAAAAGGGTTTGTATCGCAACAGTTCACATCGGAAATATGCTGCAATTTATTAACCTAATTATTGCACGCCACGTTTTGTGTCCAAAATTACCCAACTTTTTAAAAGCTTTTCAACTTTATGATTAAAGGCGCAGTCCCATATCTGAGATACAAGCTACTGCCATGAACCAGGAAAGTATTCTGCTGTGTGTTAATGATGCAGTCAGCAGTGACATTGTTCCATTGTAGTTTGTGCCTAATTTCACCCGATCAGCCAGACTAACGGCCACAATCATATTAATAGGTGAAAATATGCAGATAAAATAGGATTTTTGTACTTACTGTAAAATCTCTTTCTTTGAACAAGAGTTGGGGGACACTGCTCACATTGGGGTATAGAGGGCACTGTGGGAGTAATGGCACTAAAAAAACTTGCCTAGCCTGCTCCCCTCAACTCTATGCCCCCTCCACAGGAAGCTCAGTTTATTTACTAACCAAGTCACAAGAGAGGGTGAAAACACAACCAACAGAACACACATCAGAACTGTCACAACAAAGGGTGGGAGCACAGTGTCCCCCAACTCGTGTTCAGAGAAAGAGATTTTACAGTAGGTACAAACAAAAAAAAAAAAAAAGAAGAGGATTTTTATACTTACGATAAATCCGCTTCTCCGATTTCTCTGATCCCCATGAACACTGCTACCATGGGGTTGTATGAGGGGTGCGTGGAGTTGGCACTTAACTAGTTAACTTGTTTAATGTATCAAGCTGACCGACCCCCCTGCCCCCTCTGCAACTACCTGTAGCTCCTTAGTTTAATTACAAAGCCCAAGGAAAATAGGCCAAACAACATACAGCAGAAGAGAGGGAACACAGTCTCCCACAGATGGAATGAGAGAAACGGAATTATCATAAGTATAAAAATCCTCTTTTCTCTTTCATCCTATTTGGGGGACACTGATACCATGGGCACGTTCTAAAGCAGCCCCCCTAAGGGTGGGACCACTCTGATAGCCCAATACGTAGAGCACTACGGCCACAATTGGCGTCTGTAGACGCAAAGACATGGAATTGATAGGATTTTGTAAAAGTATGGACTGAGGACCAGGTGGCTGCTCTGCAAAGCTGGTCCGGTGAGGCACCATTTCTCGCTGCCCAAGACGCCCCCAACGAACGAGTGGAATGGGTAGTAAGTCGACCTGGCATAGATCGGTTAGTACTGATATAAGCCTGCCTAATAGTGGCAGTAATCCATCTTGCAATAAATTGCTTTGAGGCTGGCCATCCTCTAATGTGAATTAAAAAAGATAAAACAGAGACTCTGTGCATTGAAATTCAGAGCGCCCTGACCACATCCAAACACTCCATTGAATTTCGTCCAGAAGACGATGCCCCCGCCGCCTGAAACACCGGAACCACAATTTATTGGTTCATGTGGAATCCCGAAACCACCTTCGGTACGAACGAAGGACTAGTCCGCAGAACTGCTCTGTCCTTGGGAAAAACAAAATACGACTCATGACAAGAGAGGGCTCCTAATTCTGGCGAGCTGATGCAATCGCCAGAAGGAACACTACTTTCCACGTTAAGAACCTTCGATCAGCTGAATGTAACGGTTCAAAAGGAGGCATTGTAAGCATATTGAGTACCAGATTGAGGTCCCATGATGGTGTAGGCCGAACATAAGTCGGTTGGATATGCACGACTCCCTGCAGAAAAGTCCTAATATCTGGCATGTCCGCTAAACGAAGGTGAAAGAAAACTGAAAGGGCTGATATTTGTACCTTAAAAGAGACCCGCATCCAGGCCATCCTGGAGGAAAGCCAGGAAACGGAGAAGATGAATAGACAACGTATGGCAGGGCCGATTTTCACACCATCTAATAAGTGCGCCAGATCCAATTGTAGATACGAGCCGAAACTGGCTTACGAGCTCGCAACAGAGTATTCACAACTCTAGGAGAGAATCCTCTAGACCACCAAAGGCTGGCTTCAACAGCCATGCCGTTAAAGTTAGTCGAGGCAAGTCCTGATGTCGAAATGGGCCTTGGAGAAGGAGGTCGTCTCGCAGTGGTAGACACACTCCTTGACCTACTTCCATCGAGATAATGTCTGCGTACCATACTCCCCGCAGCCAGACAGGAGCTACCAGAATCCCTGGGAGTCCCCCTTGCTTTACTCGTCTGAGAATGTGGTGAATCATGGGTATAGGGGGGAGGGGGAACAGATATCTTAACCTGAAGTCCCAGGGCATTGTCATGACGTCGACGGCTACTGCCAGGGGGTCCCTTGCCCTTGCGCAGAATCTCGGGACCTTCTTGTTGTGAGTAAACGCCACGAGATCCAGGTCCGGGAGACCCCATCTCAGGATCAGCAACTGGAAGACCTCCGGATGTAGTGACCACTCCCCCGGCATCACCGTATGATGGCTTAGATAATCTGCCTCCCAGTTCTGGATGCTTGGGATGAACACCGCTGAGATTGAGAGAACATTCTGTTCTGCCCAGGCGAAGATTTGAGCTGCCACTGTCATTGCTGCTGTACTTCTGGTTCCGCCCTGTTTACATAAGCCACTGCTGTGGCATTGTCTGATTGTCACCTGACCGGACAACCCTGAAGCAAGGTCTGGGCTCCCCGAAGAGCCATTAGCATGGCCTTCAACTCTAGAAAGTTGATTGACAGGAAAGACTCCCGAGTCGACCAAAACTCCTGTATCCGTAAGTGAAGGGCCACAGCTCCCCAGTCCCTCAAGCTGGCGTCTGTGGTTACTATGATCCAGGACCATGGGGGGCAAAGGACCTGCCTACTGATCGTGGACCAACCACCACTGAAGACACCCTTGCTTGTGAAGACAAACGGATCCTCTGGCATTCCAAATGCAGATGGGAACCTGACCACTTTGATAAGTGGTCCCACTGGAAGCAGCGGAAATGGACCCGGCCGTAAGGAATTGTTTTGAAGATAGACACCATCTTCCCTAGGAGACGCATGCATAAGTGGATGGTCGGACTGTGAACGGCCAGGACATGTGTATTTAGTTCCCGTAATGACCTGGCCTTGTCCTCCGGGAGAAACACCTTTTGCTCTCTGGTGTCCATGAGCAGCCCCGAGAAGGTCATCATCCTCTGGCAGGGAACCAATTGTGATTACTTAGATTTATTACCCATCCATGGTGCTCCAAGACCCTGATGGTAAGTGTCAGGTGCTGTTTCAACAGCATCGCTGATAGGGCCCTGGTGAGTATATTGTCTAAATATGGTATTATCTTGACCCTTCTGGAACGAAGACACGCCACCATTATGGACATGATTTTTGTGAACACTCTGGGCACTGTAGAGAGGCCAAAGGGGAGTGCCCGGAACTGGTAATGAGCTAATCCTACCAAAAATCTGAGAAGTGACGGATGTCCCTCCCAAATGGGGACATCGATTGACGCTAAAAACGCGTCCATTGATCACTGATCGGAGGGACTCCATACAAAACTTGTCCACCCTTATATATAGATTTAACATTTTTAGATTTAAGATGGGTCTGAATGATCCATCCGGCTTCGGGGCCAGAAACAGGTTTGAATAGAACCCCTGTCTTTTCTGGTTGTCTGGTACCGTGCAAATGACTCCTGCAGAAAGAAGAAAAGCGACACAGAGCCGCATCACCCGTCTCCTTTCTGGAGCGTAGGGTAAGGATGTTGCAAAGAAGCGATGAGGGGCCGGACCTGACAGGTCTATCATATACCCTCTCGCCATGATCCCACGAATCCAAAGGTCTTGGGGGGGGCTTACTCTATCCACTGTTCTTTGAACAGATTCAATCATCACCCCCCCCACTCCTGCTGCCTCAAGAAAAGGTCAGTCCGGATGCTGGTTTTTCCGTAGCTCTTGCGGACTGTCGTCTGGTAGCGAAGGAGGACCTACCTCTATAAGAGTGTCCCCTGCTACCGGTCGGTCTGCCTATAGTCATCTGACCCCTAGCAAAAAAGCCCCTCCCCCCCTCCTGCGTCACAGTCAGTACAAAGTGCCACCGGATCCTTTTTGTCCAATAGGCAATTTAACTTTACATTTTGAACAAGTGAAATCTTTTGTAAGTGGTGCTTTTCCCTTATCTGACATGTTTGTTTAAAGAGGAAAACACTTAAGCTATAGAAATACAGTCACACAAGATATAGCTTGCATAGGGGCATCACGGTGGCTCAGTGATTAGCATTTCTGCCTCACAGCGCTGGTGTCATGAGTTCTTTGATTTTTCTTAGCTGAGTTTTTACGGTCTTTGCCCATCAAGACGAGTCATGAGTTCAATTCCCGACCATGGCCATATCTGTGTGGAGTTTGTATGTTCTCCCCGTGTTTGGGTGAGTTTCCTCCGGGTGCTCCGGTTTCCTCCCACACTCCAAAAACATACTAGTAGGTAAATTGGCTGCTATCAAAATTGACCCTAGTCTGTCTCTCTGTCTGTGTGTATATTAGGGAATTTAGACTGTAAGCTCCAGTGGGGCAGGGACTAATGTGAGTGAGTTCTCTGTACAGCGCTGCGGAATCAGTGGCGCTATATAAATAAATGATGATGATAAATACAAGTATAGCAACTAATTATAACGGTAAAAGTTGTATCTTGTAACCAGCCTATGAAAAGATGTAAGTTGGCCAAGTAGAATACAAACGGATATTATTACTACTTGCACACATAGACCAAAATATCCCTCTATCTAATATGAATATAAAGGTATATAATAATGGTACATAGCTTCTGGCTAAGCACGATATGCAGGAGAGTCAGTCAGCAGTGTCCCGTAAAGATAGTGTCAGGCTGAGGCAATCTGTCTTCCCGGGCAATTCCTTTGGCGCACAGATAGGTTCATCCATGTATGTAGAAAAGGTGGGGGAGCTCTATATTCTTTAGCTCCGCCCCCAACATTTACTGCTGCTGCTTGTTGAATTGGTGCCGTTTTCCATTTACTGTGGCAGCCACCGTATGTTCTATCCTCCATCCTTACTAAAAAAAAAAAAAACGGATTCTGCAGCTCAGGCCAAGATTCCCCCCTCTTTTCTCTGAGAAAACTTGGTATGCCCCGGCAAGATGGCAGCCACAACTGCACCGAGTACCGGCGCTCTATGCCTGTGATGGCTAAACGCGGTTTTATGGGAGGCTGTCAGTGTGATAGCGGCTTGATTAAGCCGCCTGTCAACACGGTTAAAACACTGCCAGCTCTGTCAGCGAGAGCCGTTCGGCTCTCACAAGACAGAGTAGTGCCGCTGCCCCATAGGAGTGTGCTCTCTATCTGCATAACACACTCCTCAGATCCAAATAAAATAAAATAAAAAAATAGTACCCTTTTAAAACAAAAGGAAACTAATTAAAAAAAAAAAAACACTAGCACAAAAGTAAGTCCAACTACCTTGGGCACTTAATCTAAACTGAGGAGCTACATGGGGTTGCAGAGGGGAGGGGTCGGTCAGCTTGATAGATTAAACAAGTTAAATAGTCAAGTGCCAACTACAAGCTCCCCTCATACAACCCCCATGGTAGCAGTGTCCCTCAGATAGGATGAAAGAGAAATTCTATTTTCTCTTTCACTAGTTGAGGGACACTGCTCACCTTGGGTACGTTCCAAAGCTGCCCCTATGGGTGGGAATACTCAGAATGAACAGCATGTAAAGCTTTACGCCCAAAACTCGTGTCTTTTGAAGCAATGACGTGGAAACGATAAAACTTGGTGAATGTATGAACACAAGACCAAGTAGCTACGTCTGTGTAACGTCTGTGTATGCTACAGCTCTGAGGACAGACGTGTCCTGCGTGCTCTCCGTTGGAGCCCAGCCTGCAAACCTTATGGGCCCCGCATTCATTCTCGGAGATGCCTGCCTCCTCTGCCTCCTTACCTGATGCCGATTCCTGGTGACTTCCGCCTCCCTTAATGCATCTCCCTGCCGCCTGCCGTCTCCCCTCTGGGCCGTGGCTTCGGCCTCACTCCCCGGCCACTCCGGACTCCTCCGCTCAGCTAACTGCTGTCTACTGCTGTCTACTGGCCCGCCTGCAACCTGCTGCCTTCCTGCACCCACCATTCCTGCTCCGTATCTGTTCTACTCACCGGGTCCTGCAGTCTTCTGGACGCCGCTTCCAGCCTCCACGTGCCGCGGATCTCCTTCACCGGGTGATGACTCCTGCAGTCTTCTGGACCTCCACGACGCCGCTTCCAGCCTCCACGTGCTGCTGATCCCCTTCAAGTCCTCTGGTCGCTGATCCTCCTGCCTGCGGTCCCTGGCTCCTGCTGCTCTGTTACCAGCTCTCTTGCTGCGGATCCTCCTGTCCGGTGCCTTCTGATGCCACTCTGTAACCATCTCTCTGGCTGCCAATCCTGTGGTCTCCTGTTGCTCTGTTCCAGTGGCCTCTTCCTGCCCTCCAGTCCTGACGCTGCTGTTCTCCTCCAGTCCTGCGGTTTCCCTTCCAGTGCTGTCTCCCATGACCTCCAGCTACTCCGATTCCTGAGGCGTCCTCACTGCTCCGGCTGTTCATCCATCTGAACTCTGGTCCGTTGGCCTGTCCCTCAGGATCTCTGACAACCCTGGACCCTCCTGCTCCTGAACGCTGGTCCCCACAAACTACTCCTGCTCCTGTGATTACCTGGAACTCTCCCAAACTCTCCCGGTACCTGCACTCTGTAGCCCTCACTGCCTTTTGTTGTGTTTCATCTGATCATACCACCAATCCATTTATTTAATTTAATTTTTATCTATTTTTCCCACTTTTCATTTTAGTATTACCCACTCTCCATTGCTTAGATTGTATTTTCATTCATTTCACTGTGTTTTTTTTTCCATTCATTTCACCATACCACCTATCCATTTATTTTATTTACTCCACCTTATTTTATTGTTCCCCACAGTACATTGTCTACACCGCTTAGATCGTGACTTCAATCTACTTAAGTTAATCTATTTATTCTATTTATTTTATTTATTTCACCTTTATTCTACTGTTCCCCACTGTACATTGTCGTCACTGCTTAAATCGTGATCATTATTATATCTCATTCATTTCACCCCACCGCCTATCTATTTAAGTTATCTATTTATTTTATTTATTCCACCTTTATTTTTGTTCCCCACTTTACATTGTCTACACCGCTTGATCGTGATTTCATTCTCCTCCACTTCACATTGTTATTGCTCTGCCACTGCTCTTCTCCTTTTACATTGTCCACATTGCTTTCATTGGTTTCACTGCTTTGTCTCCGCTTCTTATTTGATCTGTTCCACTTCGGACTCCCTACCGCTGCCCTCCTCTCTGTACTTCTCCCCCTCTCCTCCCCGCTTGCTCCAGCCGTTCTCTTATTCCCCCGTCTGTCATCATGCCGCCTCGCTCCTTTCCTATACCCATCCTCTCCCCCAGCCCTCGCCAAGGGCCCATATCTCTCTATCCTATCTCTCACCCCCCCCCCTCGCTCCATCAACCCTGACAATCTCATCCATATCTCCTCTTCTTCGTCCCTCCCTTTTTCGTGTGCCCTCTGGAACTCTAGGTCTGTCTGTAACAAACTGTCCTCCATTCACGACCTCTTCATCTCTAACTCTCTTAATCTTCTTGCCATAAGTGAAACCTGGCTCACTTCTTCTGATACTGCCTCTCCTGCCGCTCTCTCCTATGGGGGCCTCTCTTTCACCCACTCCACCAGACCAGACGAGCGTCCAGGAGGGGGAGTGGGCCTCCTCCTATCCCCTAACTGCACTTTTCGGGTCATACCTACTCTACCTTCCCTCGCCTTCTCCTCCTTTGAAGTCCACTCCATTCGGCTCTTCTCCCCCATCCACCTCCGTGTCGCCGTCATCTACCGTCCCCCTGGCCCTACCTCTCTTTTTCTCGACAACTTCGCCGCCTGGCTCCCCCACTATCTTTCCTCTGACCTGCCCTCCATTATACTGGGTGACTTCAACATCCCTGTTGACAACTGTACTGACCCTGCCACCATAAAACTTCTCACTCTTTCCTCCTCCCTTGGCCTCACTCAGTGGACCTCCTCCCCTACCCACTGTCTTGGTCACTCCCTCGACCTTGTCTTCTCTAACCTCTGTGATCTCTCTGACTTCTCCAACTCTCCCTTCCCACTCTCTGACCACCATCTCCTCTCCTTCTCTCTGTCCTCCTCCCCTTCTCCCACCTCGCCTAAAGCCACCCTCACCAGGCGCAACCTTGACGCTATTGACCCCATCTCCTTCTCTGCCTCTCTTGAAACTCTCCTATCACCCCTTCCCTCTCTGGCCTGCCCAGATCAGGCGTCCTCTCTCTACAACCAATCCCTCACTACTGCCCTGGACACCGTCGCCCCGGCCTCTTCTATCCGCCGTCGTCGCCTTACTCCCCAACCCTGGCACTCCAAACTCACCCGCTCCCTCCAAAAGTGCTCTCGTACAGCTGAACGCCTCTGGAGGAAATCTCGTTCCCTGGCTGACTTCCTTCACTTCAAATTCATCCTCTCCTCTTTCTGCTCTGCCCTGTCCCTCGCTAAACAATCCTTCTTCAAGTCGCTCATCTCTTCTCAGTCCTCCAACCCCCGCCGCCTCTTTGCCACATTCAACTCCCTCCTCTCCCCCCCCCCTCCCACTGTCCCGCCTTCCCTCTCTGCGTCTGACTTCGCCTCCTTTTTCTCCTCCAAAATTGAAGCCATCAGACGCAACATCTCCTCCTCCCACCACTCTCCCCCCATCACCGCTTCACCTCCCGCCATTAACCAGCTGTGGTCCTCCTTCATCCCCACATCAGGTGAAGAAGTTCGCTCCCTTATTCTTTCCTCTCCACCCTCTACCTGTCCTCTTGATCCCATCCCCTCCCACCTCCTTCGCTCTCTCTCTCCTACTGCCTGCTCCTACCTCGCATACCTCTTCAACCTATCACTCTCCTCTGGCGTTGTCCCATCCTCATTCAAACATGCTCTTATCTCCCCTATCCTTAAGAAACCCAATCTTGACCCCACCTCTCTTGCTAACTACCGCCCTATCTCTCTTCTCCCATATGCCTCCAAATTACTTGAGCGGATTGTCTGCAGCCGCCTCACCAGACACCTCTCTGACAACTCCCTCCTTGACCCTCTCCAATCCGGCTACCGCCCCCTCCACTCCACTGAAACAGCCCTGGCTAAAGTTACCGATGATCTCCTATCAGCCAAATCCAAGGGTCACTACTCCATACTCATCCTCCTTGACCTCTCCGCAGCCTTCGACACCGTGGACCATCCCCTCCTACTGCAAACTCTTCTTTCACTCGGCCTCTCTGGCTCTGTCCATGCCTGGTTCACCTCATACCTTGCTAATCGCTCCTTCTCCGTATCCACGTCTGGTTCTTCCTCCACCCCCTCCCCTCTCCCTGTTGGAGTCCCTCAGGGCTCTGTTCTTGGCCCTTTACTCTTTTCGCTCTATACTTCCTCCCTTGGGGCTCTCATCTCCTCTTTCGGTCTTCAGTATCACCTATATGCTGATGATATTCAACTCTACATCTCTTCTCCTGATCTTTCCTCCTCCCTCCTCTCTCATGTTACTGACTGCCTCTCAGCCATCTCATCCTGGATGTCCTCTCGCTTTCTTAAAATTAACATCTCCAAAACCGAACTCATTGTCTTTCCCCCACCCAGGCTCCCTTCTCACCATGACCTCTCTATCGTTGTTAACAACTCCACTATCTCCTCTGTCACCCAACTCCGCTGCCTAGGTGTCACTCTCGACTCCTCTCTCTCTTTTGCCCCCCACATTCAATCCCTTGCCCAAGCCTGTCGCTTCCAACTCCGTAACATTGCCCGCATCCGTCCCTTCCGCTCTCAAGATGCCACCAAAACTATCATCCATGCCCTCATCATCTCCCGTCTCGACTACTGCAACCTCCTCCTTACTGGCCTCCCCCACTCCCGTCTCTCCCCCCTCCGCTCTATACTCAATGCATCTGCAAGACTCATCTTCCTCTCACGCCGCTCCTCCTCTGCCTCCCCTCTCTGTCTTTCCTTACACTGGCTCCCCTTCCCCTACAGAATCCTTTTCAAACTCCTCACCACCACTTACAAGGCTCTCTCTCAGTCTACTGCCCCTTACATCTCTAGCCTCCTCTCCATTCACACTCCCGCCCGCTCCCTGCGCTCGGCCAATGATCGCCGCCTCTCCTCCACTCTGATCACCTCTTCCCACTCTAGAATCCAAGACTTCTCCCGTGCTGCACCCCTTCACTGGAACGACCTCCCTCGCTCCATTCGTCTCTCACCCAATCTGTGCTCCTTCAAGCGGGCACTTAAAACTCACCTGTTCCTTAAGGCCTACCAACCATCCACTTAACCACTCACCCTTCTGTTTCTCCCCTGGCTCCTTTCCTCTCTCCCCGTTGCTTCACTGGCTCCCTTTTGTGCCTGACTTTGTTTACCCTCCCTTAGGATGTAAGCTCGAATGAGCAGGGCCCTCTTCCCTCCTGTCTCCATACCTGTTCTTCTGCTCCGTCTCTACTGTATCTGCCTGCTTGGAGTTTCTGAAGTACTGGTACTTTGTGTTTATTGTCCTGTACTGTTTTACCCTGTATAGTCTGTTTGTACCATGTTCGGCGCTGCGGAAACCTTGTGGCGCCTAACAAATAAACGATAATAATAATAATAATAATAGCTACCCTACACAACTGCTCAGCCGAGGCCCATGACGCACCACCCCAGAGGCGCTAAACCACCTCATGGAATGAGCTGTCAGGAACCGGAAAACAGTAGCGGTGATCCATCTAGCCACCATCTGCTTTGTGGCTGGCCAGTCACGCTTGCGACCATTATACAGGACCAGAAGACTATCAAGTCTTCCGAACCAAAGCTGTAGAGTGCACATAAAATTCTCAAAGCTCTGACCACATCTAAAGAGACCGAGTCCTGACTAGACGCCAACGAATCCAGAGGAAGAACAATATCCCGATTTATGTGAAACCTCGAGACCACCTTTGGTTGAAATGAAGGCTTAGTTCTAAGCACTGCACAATCGTCATGGAAAATCAGAAGAGGAGCCCGACATGACAGGGTTGCCAACTCCGAAACCCGTTTGGCCGAAGCAATGGCCAGCAAAAAGGTCACTTTCCACGAGAAAAATTTTAAAAGAAACAGACTCCAAAGGTTCAAAGGGCGACTTTTGAAACGCTGAAAGGACCAAGTTTAGGTCCCACGGAGCCACTGGCGGAACAAAAGGCGGTTGTACATGAAGTACACCCTGTAGAAACGTCTGCACCTCCTGTAACAGAGCTATAAGTTTCTGAAAATACACCAAAGCTGCTACCTGGACCTTAAGGGACGACAACGTCAATCCCTTCTCCAGACCATCTTGCAGAAAAGCCGCCAACACCCTGGCTAAACGAAAAGAATTAGTAGGCACTTTGATCTTCTCCAACATGTGGTGATAAGTGGTGCATGATGACCCTTTTCTCGCCTGGATCATGGTTTTAACCACTGTCCCCGAAAACCCTTTCTTCCTGAGAATCAAGGATTCAACCTCCAAGCCAATAAATCTACGTCCTGATGAAAGAATGGACCTTGACTGAGAAGAGCCTTCCTGAAAGGCAGACGCCAAGGATGATCCACGACATGTCTAGAAGATCTGGATACCACGCTCTTCTCAGTCAATCCAATAATGATTGCACGTTTACCACATAAATTAAGCTTTATTTTACATGGGTCACAACATGGTTTGGGAAAGGGACAAAGTTCCTGTTTAGTTAATTTCATTTCCTTTTCCAGGCCTACAAAATTGAGACAGATAAGGGCATGGTTGGGAATTGAACTCATGACCCCAGTACTGTAAGGCAAAAGTGCAAACCATTAAACCACCGTGCTGCCGAATTAGACTAAAAGTACCATACTCTGTAGGCACTAAGAAATAAACTGAGCTCTTCCTGTGGATGGGGCATAGAGGGGGAGGGAGCAGGCTAGACACGTTTTTATTGCCATTACTCCCACAGCGCCCTCTACACACCACAAGGTGAGCAGTGTCCCCCAACTAGTGTGAAAGAGAAATTATATTGACAGTTCAGAAAAATGCTTTATAGAACATCAAAGTGTAAACCGAAATAAATACTATTCATAGGTTGTGTTGTCCCTTTTAAAGCTTGGAAAAGTTTACAGTATTATTGCAATTACAGTAGTAATAGCATGTATCACTTCTACAGTCTCTCAGTTTTGCAGACAGACATCAGTATTAGTGATTACTCTTACAGTGAATAATAATACATTGTCTTTATAGCAACAGTTTCTGTGGTAATGGGAGTTACTTTCCCCGATACTGTAGGGTAACAGAGAAGATGGGTTATGTTCCATCCCATAAAGAGGATACAATTTAGAAGAAAGGAGCCCCCCCTAGGGCTGCTATGTGTACAAAAAAATCCCCTTCTTACTATCTGCAGTAGTGGGAAACAGATAATGGGACGTCCCAAAGTCACCCCCTTCTACTGGAGGAACGCCCAAGTAGTAATAGTGGCCTATGGAGCTTCCTGCCCAAGACAGTCTCCACCAAGGCGGAAATTACCACATTCCAGAAGTTAGCGAAAGTAATCTAAGAAACCCGATGGATGCTTTGTAGACCTGGTCCTCCTAACTCAAATATTCTAAAAATCAATCTGTTACCACAACATACATGTGAAACCTTAAATATAACATTTACAACATTCTAGAAGTTCTAAAAAAAAAAAAAAAAAATAGGACTTTAGGGTACAAATTTTCTTCATTTATTTTATTTTTTTTCTTACCAGAGATGGGATGTTGGTCTACTTGGGTAACCGATTTGTCCTTTTGTTGAGATTTTAGACCCATTGTCTTTGGAACTCTCTCTTTCTTTTTCATTTCTTGAACTCTTTTTGAGGATTTTTCAATTAAATGTTTTTTCTTCATCAGAAAGGCTTCTTGCAGACTCCCTGGAGTAGATGTAAACTGCAGATCTATTTCTGAAAATCATTAATGGAGGTCACTGTTAGATATCAGTCTCCAAATCACCAACTGAGGGCTTTCAAGAGACAATTTCTCCCCTGGCTCAATATCCTAGATCAGTCTCCCCCTATCGGTGACTGCCAGAACTGCAGGTGTCTGTGTGAGAAATAGCAATATTGTAATATTTTATGTCACCAGCAGCAGATTGGACTCTAACATTATACAACCACTTATTGTCTCCATCACCTGAAGAGATATCAGTCACACACAAGACTTCCATCATCATCATTTATATAGCGCCAACAAATTCTGTAGCGCATTAATAAAACAATACCAGGTATTACAGACAGACAGGTAAGAGGGCCTTGCCCGCCAACTTGCAATGTATGGGACAATGGGGTAAGTGCAACATCATATTGCATACTGGTCCAGCCAGAGTATAAAGGTAACAAGTGCTTAGTGGGCTGTATGATCCAGTCACACAGCAATGTTGGTCTAAGGGTTGTAGTCTTGTGTGAACTGTGTAAAGCGTCGTAATCCCATTTAAAAGGCACCACAGAGAACCTTTGGGTCATAAAACGTCAGAAACAGGGTAAAATATTGCATACTGGGCACACCTGGAGGCCTTTCAATAATAGCTACATTATATATTTATATTAGCTTAGTGGTTATATAAGTAGTGTTAACAGGAAAACACATTCTCTGTAGGTTTACTTTCAATGACATTCTATAAATGTTATGATGGTGCTAAGGTATAAAGTCACAGTCACGCTCCAACAGAACCATGCCTCATGGACAATCATAGTATGTGATCAAATCAGAAGATCTGAACAAAGCATGTCTCAGACAGGATGAAATCGTTCTTCTGTTCATGGAATATACAGCAACTTGATACTATATCGCTTCCAAACACGAATAACAGTTCATATTTTTATAAAGTGAAAGTTACCTGCAAATTGCTGTGATAAAGACATGTATACTGAAGACTGATCGGCCAGAGGAACACCCGAAATATCCACCTCTGCTGGCAGCGGCTGAAAGGCGCCCTGTAAACAAAACAACTGTCTTAATGGTCAAACTAGAACGTCATAAATATAAGCTTTACATGGTGTGTAGAGGATTGTTAATGAGATAATATTTCCCAATTGGTCCACGTCACTCGCTCCCTTTTTAATAGGAGCATGACACTAGGGTGTCTACAACTATTTATTGCTGGTAATAAAGTCAGTAATGTCCTGATTTTTTAGCGGCTCATGTAGTGGGACAATGTGGTCTGGATGAAAGAAGCAGGACTCAATAGTATCTTGTACAGAGCACCAACACCACATGAAAGGTGTGTGCAGAGCATACGTGAGCTCTGACATGCCTGTCATACACTTCATGTGTTCCTTAGGACTCCATTCACTGTAAGTGCTGACCTCTTCCTCCACTGCACAGAGACACGTGTGTAACATGTCCTCTATATGAAAACTTCATACATCCAACTTTTAACATCGTCATTTATTTTTAAAATTCTTTAACCACCTTCTCTTCAGTTTTGTAGCATGAGCCAACAGTCTATGGCAGAAGATGTAGACACCTTGTCTTGCATAAATGGCGCTGTAGCCTGCTAGACTTAGTTCATCGTACATCCAAGAACCTCCGGTGATCACATCTTTGGTGCTCCCTGGATGTCACCGGGGTGCCATTCTGATGCATGAGGATAGCAATCTGTACAAGACCACTTTCATCATGTGACTGAAGAATGATCGAGCATCCAGGAGGTCACATGATCACTATTTACACGGGGGTCGGCAGCCTCTGATTCACTTGACTGTTAGAAGAGAGCACCTGTTGGCCAACATTGATGGACTGCCGTGGCCTCCTAACTGCAGAACAGGATTCTCCAAAGTCCCCATGGTGATGGCACTGACGGGTTAAACTACAACCTCTGAAGACCCTCACGGCAGACCCTGGTTCTGATTCCAGCATGAACATTTGATATATTTGTCTATAACTAAACTAAAGAATATGGATCTTTTCAACACTACACAATTTAAAAAAAGACAAATCACAAAACTTAGTCTAACACCACACTCCAATAGACAAGGGTGTGTAGGACCATTTATTTTATCTGCAATCAATTTAGTTTAAATAATCAGACGATGGGAATAACCTACCCCATGCCATAAAACAAAGATATTATTAGTCACCCAGGAGTTCCGTGACCATATTAAACCACAAGGACACAGGCCTGGATAGTTTCATACAGACAATGGAACACTGGGACTTCTGATATTATCATTACATTTACACTACAGGGTATATTATTCATGCAAAACACAAGTGTCAATCTGAATAATCTTGACTGACTAGCACACATTGTAAACACTTGTCACGTGACACATGTGTTCTCACTGCTCATTAAATAAGGATAAGTTTTACAGGAATATCATCACTACTACCCTGGAAACATAAGGATATCAGTTTCAGAAACATTAAAATATATCAATGTCACTTTTATATGGGATAATGTATTCACTACTGTACAATTATATGGGTAGAGAGATCACAGAGGAGTTCTCTAACAAAATAAAAGCATAAGGCTGTAGGCCACAAACAAATAGTAGACGCTCAGGGTATTTAAGTAATTAGCAAAGCGACGGCTAGAAAAAAGCGGCAGTCACAACAGATGGAATGAACCAGCGTCTACTTCTTAGATAAAAATGAGAATTAGCTGTGTTAAAGAAACTACCCTTAACACTGTAAAAATACACTCCGCCTTCCAAAAATGTGAAATTTAATTTAAAAAAAGAAAACACTTAAATGTAATTCTTGAAAACTAATCACAATTAACAAACAACTAAAATATGATAAAATCTAATATCAGTGTACACTTGTACTATATTCTAAAGCAGCTGCTGATGAGATGCTCTTAAAAATAAAGAACCGCAACAATATTACATATCAAACCTGGTTGTTATGTCAATTATACAATAACAGCTGTAAGTCATTTAAGAATTGTACCATTCCAAACAGATAAGTGTGGATTTTATCTGTATTATATTACAACAATGTTTATTTTGGAGCTTTAGTAAACAGTGTATTATTTCTGTGTCAAATAAGCATTGCAAATGTTTGAACATGTATAATTGACAGTACAAAGTTTAGTATGCAAGATTGTTGCAATTCTTTTTTTAAAAAAAACAAAAAAAATTGTGATTTCTAACTTTTGGAAGGGTACATAGTAGGGGAGGAGAGAGCAGAACAGAGAAGTTGATAAGTGCCTAGACTCTTACAGCCACTACTATATACCCCAATGTATCGCAGTGTCCCAAGGGCAGGAAAGAGAAATCCCAGGTGTCTTTCTATGTGTAATAACGTGCAGCAGGGGGTGCAATATTCTATAAATGGTTTATACAGGTATAATATACACATCTCTCTATACACATCTCTCTCTCTATCTATCTATATATACGCATACATAGACAGACATCCCTAGTGCAGTATATGGGACTGTATGTAGAAGCAATATGACCACACCGTACCTGGGAAGTGTTTGTATCATGTGGATCAGAGATACTGGGTGGGTTGATACCATGCTCTGAACACACAATGCTGCTGTCATTGAAGCTCGCGAGAGTCAAGTCTGGTTCTTCCAGGATTCCACGAGCGGACTCTGAATCCTAATAAATACATGGAAACAATTATACTCCACGTATCCTGTAAGGTATTAACCCTGCTGACATAGTTGACCATTCCTTGTCATCCCATAATGCCCTGCTTCCATAACCTTCCAGTCAATCTTATTCATATGTGATACAGTCTCACAATATAAGAGCTTAGAGGTCTGGTGCAGTCGCAGGTGGTAGGTCTGACATAACTAGGGGTGTATTTAAATCCTATGGGTTCCAAAAAACGTCAAACAGCATGCAGATAGGAGGTACGCACAATGCTCTAAGTATGTTAATAGAGGGATATCTAGTACTAGATCTAGCATATGCATCAGCTTATACTATGCACAATCAAGCAAAGGATATTTTGGAGGCCTTCATAGATCCTTCAAGTGACATCTTATTGCTGATGGAAGTTTAACAGTTAAATTAAATGTATTTGACATTATTAAATATAATACATATTTTTTCTTTACATTATTCACCCAGGTATGGACACAGCTCGGTAAAGACCCAGCAGAAGACCCTATATCCAAACTAGACAGGAAGTTTGCAGAGGACCCGGAGAGAAATCCATGTGTGACGCTCTCCGATCTTGAGGTTTGATTTGAGGACTGTAGTGCAGCTGCAGTCACTGTGTCAGAATAGGAGTCACGTCCAGGTAGCACAGAGCTTTCTTCGTGGTTCTGTGGATCATGATAAGCTGCGATGGGATTCTCTTGTGCGTCTTTATGTACAGCAGGCAGCTCCTCAAAATCAGCACTTTGCCCACTCTTCTGCTCCAAGGAACCAGAGATCGGATGCTCAGACAACTCAGAGTCATTCACGGTCATCTGTGTAGCCATCAGCTCACGGAAGGAGCCAGTGTCTTCTGCGGAACTTTGCCTTAGGAGTATTTTTGAAGATTGCTGGAGGGCATCGTGCTCATGAGATCCATGATAGGAGAATGAGGAGCCATGTTGTACGGGTCGTCCGGCGTTTACACTGTCCGGTCTATTTGACTTCTCATATTGGCTACTCAGATTAGGTTCATTCAGGGTGCACTCAGGATGCAGTGGGAGAAATGATCCAGAAAAATCTTTAAAAAAAGAAATAAAGAAATAAAATCTATTATAACTAACATTAACACAGGTTATATAGAACAATGGGATTTTTTAAACTTTCATTTAAAGTCCCTTTTTCTGATGCTGTAAAGGAAAAGAAAAGAAAATGGGTCATGTTCCACCCCCAGGAGGCAGCGTCCTGGCAAAAATAAACTACTTCTTTCCTCTATAACAATCTGTGCCCTGCACCTACGCAGATACCACTAGCCCAGCAAGTAGGCACTAGCCCAGCAAGTAGGCACTAGCCCAGCAAGTAGGCACTAGCCCAGCAAGTAGGCACTAGCCCAGCAAGTAGGCACTAGCCCAGCAAGTGGAGCAGCTGCAAAGACAGAAAGTCACAAGTCTGCGTCCCAGTACAATAGGGGTGCCCTAGTGGTTGGCCACAGTTTACCTGTACATCAAGAAGGCACAACTCAGTAGACCACGAAGTCAGCACCTCGGCTTAGGGTTCCCGAAAGTACATGACCCTGCCGGAGCTTGCAGATTTCTATCGGCTCCCTGATCACACCTATTTTCAGCAGTATAAATATGACTGTCATTCAGTTCTCTCTGCCTGCGTCACTGTGGACAAGGGACCACCTGACCGGTGGCAGAGGACAGATGCGTGATCAGGCAACTTTCTCACACTCCATTCCTTAATATGCAGCAGTGAAATGGAAATAAAGTAAAAAATAAATGCCCGCAGCCCTGTGCCAACTGGATGTGTTGTGCACTGGAAAATACTGGCGGGGCAGATGTTATAAGATATTAGGAGTCAACTTTTTGGCCTGTGCACTGCCACCTAGAGGTGAAACGTGCTCAGTGCACACCCACTGCTGTGGCAAAATCCTCACTGATCAGGTAACAGACATATGTACCAGCATATCTACTATCTTCCTAAAACTTTAATGGTCACATATTTCACACACAACATGTACAATATACGCAACCACACATCTAAATCACACAAGTTCACAATGTGAGCTCAGTTCAAGTGTAGGAACCCTCAGCGTAAATGATCAGGTTACAAAGGACATCATCATCGCTCAGGTGACAAGACACACACAGCCACACACACACACACACATCTCATTCGCCTTCACTTGCAACACACACACACATACATACATACATACATACATACATACATACATACATACACACAGACATACACACAGACATACAATATGAGCTCAGTTCAAGTGTAGGAACCTTCACGTTATATGATCAGGTTACAAAGGACATCATCATTGCTCAATTAGGATAAACATACGTACAGCACATTCACTTCTTCTTGCACTCATCCACACAGTCAGTCACACAGGTATATAATATGAGCTCAGTTCAAGTGTAGAAAGTTTCATTGCATGAATTGCTCATGACAAATATATATTCATCACTGCTCATTGCTGTGTACCATTTCCTATATAAAACACAGCTCACCCATCTGCATTATAAATCACTAATAAACCCATCCTGTCCACTTACCTAACGCTGTGTTCTGCTCCCCAGGTGAACCTCTCACCACGTTCATATTCTGAGTGTTCAATGAGCCAAGAGATGAACTCAGGGCAGGAATGTTATGTGGCAGATAGGACAGAGGAGTCCTGCACGGCTGCTGGTCTGGGCCGCTAGTGTTAATGGAGGTCTAGGAACAAACATTGAATCCAATTAACGGACTTGGCTGAGACACACAATAATCTGCTTATCTACACTTTTATGTGACGAATTCAGGTTGTAGCAGATACAGGGTTCATACCTGGCTCAGCTCTCCTGAGTACTGGGAGCTGCTGGTGTTGTCCGAGCGAGCATACGATGGAGTGGAAATATTGAAGTCAGGTCTTGGATCCAGAGCGTGAAAAGTAGTTGAAGTGTCAATAGCAGCCTCAGGAGCTGTAATCAGTAAGGAAGAAGGGTTAAACCTTTCAATATTCAATAAGTCAGATATATGAGCTTCATTTCATATGGATGAGTATTACACTAAAAACATAAATATACCAAAAAATAAATAAAAAATTAACAACCACACATATGCATAGTTCATGTGTTTAATCCCTGGGCATAAACACTTTCAAAAGTAGTTACACACTGACCTAAAAAAAGAGGATATATGTACTTACGTTAAATCCGTTTCTCTGATTCCGTCTGGGGGACACTGCTTACCATGGGTTGTGGAGGGGAGCTTGGGAGTTGGCACCTAACTTGTTAACTTTAGTACTGCCTACAGACCCCTCCCCTCTACAATCCTCCCCGCCTCTTCCTCAGTTATTTAAAAAGCCCCAAGGAGATAGGTCAATCAACCAAGAGCATATAGAGGAAAGGCAGAAGGGAGGGATCGCAGTGTCCCCAGACGGAATCAGAGAAACGGATTTAACATAAGTACATAAATCCTCTTTTTTCTTTCATCCAGTCTGGGGGACACTGCTTACCATGGGGACGTTCTAAAGCAGCTCCCTAAGGGTGGGACTACTCTGAAAACCCCCGCTCGTGAAGCATTACGAGCGAAATTTGCATCCGCAGAAGCAAATATATTCAACTGGAAAACTCTGTAAAGTTGTGGATAGAGGACCAGGTGGCTGTCCTGCAAAGCTAGTCTGCAGAAGCCCCATATCTCGCTGTCCAAGACGCCCCTACCGATCTGGTAGAATGGGCCGTAAGTCTCTCTGGCACCGGACGGATCGCCTTATGTAAGCTTGCCTAATGGTAGCCGTAATCCATTTTGCAATAGACTGTTCTGAGGCTGGCTAGCCTCTCTTATTAGCATCATAAAGAACAACAAGGAAACAGTACGCCTCATTAGAGAAGTTCCTTTGACATAAACGCGGAAAGCCCTAACCACATCTAACTTTCCATAGACTCTGAATCCGAATGGGAAGTGGGAGAAAAGACCGGAATTATAATTTCCTGTTTCAGATAGGAGCCGAAACTGCTCTAGGAACGAAGGAAGGGAGGGTTCTTAACCGCTCTGTTCTTGAGGAAAACCAGATATGGTTCCCGGCAAGACAGAGCTCCTAATTCTGAAACCCTACGCGCAGATGCAATAGCCAACCACTTCAAATTTGCCACAAATAATGGCTCAAAGGGAGGCCCTTTAAGCATGTCCAGCACCAGGTGAGATACCACGGTGCTGTAGGCGGAACATAGGGAGACTGAATATGCAAGGCTCCCTGAATGAAGTCATAATATCTGGCAAATCCGCCAATTTCAGGTGAAAAAAAGACTGAAAATGCCAATACCTGAACTTCTAGGGAACCTTAAACTAAGGCCTGCTTCCAGGCCATCTTGAAGAAAATCAATAAACGAGGAAGACGAAAGGAGGACGTGTGACATGTCCTATTATCGCTCCATCTGATATAGGCCTTCCAAATCCGAGCTGAGACCGGCTTTCTGGCTCGCATCATAGTGTTCGCCAGGCTGGAGGAAAAGAAACCTCTAGCCCTCCAGAGGCTGGCTTGAACAGCCATGCCGTTAAACTAAGCTGAGGTAAATTCTGGTAACGGAAGGGACCCTGCAGAAGAAGGTCGTCTCGAAACGGAAGACGTAAACCCTGTGCTTCCGCCATAGAGATTATGTCCGCGTACCAGACTCGGCGCGGCCATGAGGGAGCTATTAGAATTACTGGCAGACCTCCCTGCCTTACTCGTCTGAGTATGCGAGGAAGCATGGGGATCGGAGGAAACAGGTATCCCAACCTGAACTCCCATGACATCGTCATGACGTGCACCGCTAAGGGGTCACTTGCCCTTGCGCAGAACCTGTGAACCTTTCTGTTGTGTCTGGAGGCCCTGAGATCTATGTCCAGAAGACCCCACTCTGAACCAGGGAGTGGAAAATTTCCGTATGGAGTGACCACTCCCCCGGTTCTGGCCAAACCAAAATTTGGGCTGCAATATTCATTGCAGCTGCACTCCTGGTTCCTCCTTGCCTGTTGACATATGGCACGGCCGTGGCATTGTCTGACTGAACTCTGACAGTGTGGCCCTGGAGGAGGGCTGGGCCCCCCCAGAGGGCCAGTAGAATTGCCTTCAACTCCAGCACGTTTATGGATAGGGCTGATTCCTGAACCGACCAAGGTCCCTGGAGCCTGAGGTGCAGGATTACCGCCCCCCCCCCCCCCCAACCTTTTAGGCTGGCGTCCGTCATGGCTATGATCCAAGACCATGGAGCGAAACACCTGCCCATTGTCTTGTGACCCCGAATCAGCCACCACTGAAGTGAATCTCTCACCCTGGAGATAGAGAGATTTTCTGGAGATCCAAACGTAGGTGGGATCCCACTGAAGACATCGAGAATGGGCTCGACCGAAGGGGATGGTCTCTAAGGAGGCCACCATTTTCTTCAGCAGCCGCATGCACAAGTGCATTGAGGGGCTGAGAGAGGACAAGACCTGAGTTGTTATACTCTGAATAGAACTGATCTTCTCGACAGGTAGGAACATCCTTTGCTGGCTGGTGTCCATAATGAGCCCTAGGAAAACCCTGCGTTAACACAAAACCGTCTGGGATTTCCTTAAGTTTAATAGCCATCCATGGCCCTCGAGAACCGCCAAGGTGAGGGATAAGTGATGACGTAAGCAATTTTCTGTGGAAGATTTGATGAGCAGGTCGTCTGAATAGGGCACGACCTGAACTCCTTGAAGGGAAGACATGCTGCCATAACTGACATGATCTTCGTGAAAATCCCTCGGTGCCGTTGAAAGGCCGAAGGGAAGGGCTCGAAACTGATAGTGGAAGGATCCCACCGAGAATCTTAGAAGAGACTGATGTTGGATCCAAATGGGAATCTGGGAGGTATGCATCTTTTATGTCTATGGATGCCATAAACTGATTCTTTAGGGATTCCATCCGAAATTTGTCCACCCGTAAGTGCACATTAAGGCCCTTTAAGTTTAGGATGGGACGAAAAAGAGCCGTCCGGCTTCTTGACCAGAAACAGGTTTGAATAAAAAACCCTGTCCCTTCTGGTAATCTAGGACCCTGCAGATAACTCTGAGAAAGAAGAGAGGCGACACAATCCTGTATCGCCTGCCTTCTTGATGGATCTCGAGGGAGCGGGGTCATGAAGAAGCGATGTGGAACCGGGCCCAACAAGTCTATCCTGTAACACTCTGATATAATGCCCCGAATCCAAGAATCTTGGGAGGACGCCCGCCCACTGTTCCTGAAACAAAGACAGACGTCCCCCCACTGGCGCCCCCTGCAGAACAGAGTGGTCGTCATGACGCAGGCTTTTCCTGGGTCTTGGAGGCCTGGCGTCTAGCTACAAACGAGGATCTCCCCCTGGCAGAGGAGCCTCGAGAATTGTGCTGTCTGCCTCTAAAGGACTGTCCTCTAGGAAGGAGGTCCCCCGAAAAAGGCTGACGAAAGGAGCTGACCCGAGGGTTTCGGCTCCTGCTAGTGAATACCGTCAAGGAAGTACTTTTGCCCCCCGTTGCCTGGGAGATCAGGGTATCCATTTCCGGACCGAACAAACCTGCTGCAGAAAAAGGTATGGTTTCCACTGACTTTTTTGATTCCGCATCTCCTTCCCAGTATTTCAGCCATAACGTTCTTCTTGCTGAAATAAATGCAGCCTGAATAGAAGAGGATACAGCCGCTGTGTTCCGGGTCTTCTCATAAAGGGACCCCGATGCCTCCTTCAAATGCAAAGCCAGGGGAAGTAAATCAGAGTCCTGCAAGGCCTCTGCCAGCTGGTCTGCCCATGCTTCCATGGCTCTAGCCATCCAAGCCGAAGCAAATGTGGGCCTAAAGGAAGAACCCGCAGCCGTAAATATAGATTTCAGCTGGGATTCCACTCTGCGGTCATTGACATCCTGCAGAGATGCAGCACCTGGAGCTGGGAGTAAAGTGTGCTTGTCCAATCGGGTTATGGAACATCCACTTTTGGAATACTCTCACAGCGAACGACATCTTCCTCCTGCAATGGGTACAGTGAAGAGAACCTTTTGGGAACAGAGAACCTCTTATCAGGCTGTTTCCAGGCTCCTTCTGCAATATCCTTAAGTTCTACGGAAGGGGGAAAACGGATAGCCTTTCTTTTGGCCTTCTTTAAGAGAGACTTCTGTCTCTAGGAGTAGTATCCTCCGGTTCTGGGAGGTCCAACTCTAGTCTCACTGCTAAAACCAAATCATTAATAAATTGGCTTTTAGAGCTTTCTTCCTGTCCCACAGGTTGATCCTGGTCAGGATCAGAAATAATTTACCCCTCTTCCTCTGAAAACTCCTCAGAGTCTGAAAGGACCATAAGGGTATTATCAGATGTAGGCCTCCTTCTTTTAGCAGGCGGAATGATTGGGGATTGAAGTAACTGGTTTAGTTTATCCAAACCCTTTATAAATGCTGTAGACCATGCCGGTTCTGTGGGAACAGGGGCTAGGTCTGTATGAGAAGAGGAAGGTCCTGGTATAGACGTTCCAATAGAACCTGTGGTAACAGGGAGGCCCAACTGAGTACTAGAATTATTAGCCACCGAAGTAGCCACAGTAGACAGCAATTGATTAGATAGAAAACCATCTGTGCTAAAGAGGAAACCGACTGTGTCAGGGAGGTCACCCAGGCCGGTTCCTCCGTCAGTGGGGCTGAAACATGCTGGGTTTGCGCAGGGGGAACCCTGCCTCGCAGACAGAGCAGAGCGCCAACGGGTCCTTCTGCCCACAAGGTAATTTTACATTACATTTAGAACATGTAAAATATTTTGCAATAGAGCCCTTTCCCTTATCTGACATTTTTAATAAAGGAAGGCACACCAAACACAGACTTAAATTAATAAATTTAGCTGAGTAGAGAGAGAGAGAGAGAGAGAGCGAGAGATAAATGTGTGGAGAGAAAAGTGTAACTACAAGTAATCAACTAATCTACCTATAAAAGTTGTACTTGTAATATTTTAGACACAAAAATAATATCTAAGCAAGTAGGAGAACTATAGCATAACCCCTACTAGCAATGTATACAGCAATACAGAATATGTGTTTAAATAAATCTGATACTTAGTCCATAGGCCCAACAGGGGAGAAGTCCAACAGCAGTATCCTGATCAGTTCTCTCTTCCCGGGCTTCTCCTTGGCGCCAGAAGACCGGGTTAGACCATCTCTCTCTCTGGAAGGAGGGGGAACTCTATTTCCTAGCTCCCCCCCTTCAGCAATGCTGCCTGTTAGCGATTTTCCATAAAAAATAAGAGGCATTCAAAGGCAGAGTAGTGGAGACCTCCAGGGGAGGTCTCCGCAGTAGATAATACCTGATGCCCCCTCCTATGCATGAGGGGGGATCCAGGTATAGCCCCCTTCTTTTTCAGCCACCGCAGCACTCCTGTGCCGAAATCCAAGATGGCCGCCGTTATGTGAAATGTCCGATAACCAGCGCTCTATGCCTGCAGTGGCAGCGCCGGTTATCGGGGAGGCTCCAGGAGTGACAGCGGTCCGTGAGACCGCTTGTCACTCCCAATTCAGGCACTTGTTTCTTCTGTCCCTGACAGTGAGAACCGCTGGCTCTCATCTGACAGGGGAATGCCTGCGCTGCTCTGCTGTGAGTGTGTTCTCTATAGTAGAACACACTCCAGCGCTGCCATCTGTGAAAAAAAATTCAAAAGAATAAAATAAAATTGTAAATTTAAACTAAGCACTAAAAAACACTGCCCAACTCCAGGGGCACCTAAAAAAAACTGAGGAAGAGGCGGGGGGATTGTAGAGGGGAGGGGTCTGTAGGCAGTACTAAAGTTAACAAGTTAGGTGCCAACTCCCAAGCTCCCCTCCACAACCCATGGTAAGCAGTGTCCCCCAGACTGGATGAAAGAGAAATTATTTTTAACAGGTGTACCCAACCCAATATAAACAGCCCAAAATTCACACGTAAATAAAGTAAAAAAGAAAGGTTCGAGGCCCTGTGCTGTGCACTGATAAAGGCTGGGTAATAGCAGAGGGGGGTCAATTTTTTGACAGTGCCCCGACTCCTAGGGGTGGAACAAACCATTGCATGTGTACACTCACAGATATGTACAAGCATATTATCATACTATAATGGTCCTCACTTTCCACACACCACACCAGCATCATACATAAGTAGCCACACATCTAAGTCACACAAGTTCACAATATGAGCTCAGTTCAAGTGTAGGAACCTTCACGTTATATGATCAGGTTACAAAGGACATCATCATTGCTCAATTAGGATAAACATATGTACAGCACATTCACTTCTTCTTGCACTCATCCACACACACAGTCAGTCACACAGGTATATAATATGAGCTCAGTTCAAGTGTAGAAAGTTTCATTGCATGAATTGCTCATGACAAATATATATTCATCACTGCTCATTGCTGTGTACCATTTCCTATATAAAACACAGCTCAACCCTCTGCATTATAAATCACTAATAAACCCATTCTGTCCACTTACCCAACGCTGTGTTCTGCTCCCCGGGTGAACCTCTCACCACATTCATATTCTGAGTGTTCAATGAGCCCAGAGATGAACTCAGGGCAGGAATGTTATATGGCAGATAGGACAGAGGAGTCCTGCGTGGATGCTGGTCTGGGTCGCTAGTGTTAATGGAGGTCTAGGAACAAACATTGAATCCAATGAATGGACTTGGCAGAGATACACAATAATCTGCTTGTCTACACTTTTATGTGACACATTCAGCTTGTAGCAGATACAGGGTTCATACCTGGCTCAGTTCTCCCGTGTACTGGGAGCTGCTGGTGTTGTCCGAGCGAGCATACGATGGAGTGGAAATATTGAAGTCAGGTTTTGGATCCAGAGGGTGAAAAGTAGTTGGAAAGTAGTTATCTGTAGCTGAAGTGTCTATGGCAGCATCAGGAACTGTAAGGAGGGTAAAGTTGAATGCATGATTATTACACCAAGAGCACAACAAATATACGCCAACAAATTGTGTGTTTTATATAAATTGATCTCTGCCACATACACACTTAGTAGTTGACCCTGCCTCTCTCACTAACTACCATCTGATATCCCCCTCCTCTTCGCCTCCAAGCTTCTCAAACGGCTTGTCTACAACGACCTCACCAGCTTCCTCTCCTCACACTCCATCTTTACCAGTAATTCTATACAATGTAGAACAGATGTTCGCCTGAGAAGACATCACCAATTTGTGGATGGCTATGATCTACTCTTTACTTCTGACTCTTTGCAGCCTGGTGTAGAATAGGAGCCCTAAAATCAGCATGCACCAAGATAGAATCCCATGGTGGATCATAAATTGTCATAAATAGAACTTGATTCCAAGAGTTTGTCTGTTATCTGCAGGTAGTTGTGAAGAGAAGGGAAGAATGCACTTGCAGAAGATGGTATCTTATCTACACTATCGTAACTCCGCTTGACCTTGAGAGCGGCCACTACCGCCATAACTTTTGCAAACAGCTCCAAGGCGGTGGCTCTGAATTGAAATAGTAGATGCTGTATTGCAAATCTGCGGAGGCTCTAATACCCTTCCCAGATCTGAATATGAAGATAAGGATCCATTAAATCCATGGAGGCAAGAAATTTGTTTTTCTTCATACTGTTTAAGGGAGAGGAGGAGCCTGATGAGTTACCTAGTAGCCAATTGTTTAAAATAAAGCGCTTGTTGGCAACAGGTGTCCTAAGACACAGTCACTGCCTCCATCGGCAATGAACCACTGTCCCCTCTGGAGCCCTCCCCGAAAACTGGGGAAGGTGCCGACCTTAGCTCCACCACCTCCCGCAGACAACAGAAGTTACTGATGGCCAGTAGAGGTATAGAGGGGAAAGAACTTCCTAAATGTAATTACTGAAAGTGCCCGAGCTTCAATCTATACCCCAATGTTCTCCAGTATCCTCCATAGATTGAAGGTGAAAAAGTGCAAAACATAAAAAGAAAAATATAGCAATTGCCATAGGCAGCCTGTGCAGAAACTGCCCTTCTCTTAGGGCACTTAGTTTAAAACTGAACAGCCGTTGGTGATGGGTTATAGTGGGCGAGGATCTTCTGAATCTGTGCTTGACTCCCCGCAGCCATGCTCCAAAAACTAGTGGAAAGTCTTCCCAGTAGAGTGGAGGCTTTATACCAGCAAATGGGGGATAAACTCCATACGAATGTCCATGGTTTTGGAATGAGATGTTCAACAAGCACAAATAGATGTGATGTTCGGATGACCGCATACTTTGGACTAGGTAGTGTATGTGTATAAATGTAATTATAAGTTCTATCAGGTAGTGTATGTATATAAATGTAATTATAAGTTCTATCAGGTAGTGTATGTACACAACCATGCATAAATCTAAATGACAAGTTCACAATATGAGCTCAGTTCAAGTGTAGAAACCTTCACGTTATATGATCAGGTTACAAATGACATCATCATTGCTCAGTTAGGACAGACATACGTACAGCACATTCACTTCTTCTTGCACTCATCCACACAGTCAGTCACACAGGTATATAATATGAGCTCAGTTCAAGTGTAGAAAGTTTCATTGCATGAATTGCTCATGACAAATATATATTCATCACTGCTCATTGCTGTGTACCATTTCCTATATAAAACACAGCTCAACCATCTGCATTATAAATCACTAATAAACCCATCCTGTCCACTTACCCAACGCTGTGTTCTGCTCCCCGGGTGAACCTCTCACCACGTTCAATGAGCCCAGAGATGAACTCAGGGCAGGAATGTTATGTGGCAGATAGGACACAGGAGTCCTGCGTGGCTGCTGGTCTGGGCCGCTAGTGTTAATGGAGGTCTAGGAACAAACATTGAATCCAATTAATGGACTTGGCAGAGAGATACAATAATCTTCTTATCTACACTTTTATGCGGCATATTCAGGTTGTCGCACATACAGGGTTCATACCTGGCTCAGTTCTCCCGTGTACTGGGAGCTGCTGGTGGTGTCTGAGCGAGCATATGATGGAGTGGAAACATTGAAGTCAGGTTTTGGATCCAGTGGGTGAAAAGTAGTTGGAAAGTGGTTATCTGTAGCTGAAGTGTCTATGGCAGCCTCAGGAACTGTAAGTAAAGAGGGGTTATCAATTCAACATTCAATAAGTTGGATGTATGATCTTCATTTCATATGGAGGATTATTAGACTAAAAGCATAACAAATGTTTCCATCAGTCAGGGTGGTAGGATGTGAACGCAGCAGCTGACAAGGCCATGGCTCCTGTCCAATAAGATACCTCATCCACTACCTCATTACAATCCAGGCAGATTTAAATTGCCCACCACATCAACTCCTACACCACTGAATTCCACATTCTCTTCCTATTGTCAAACGGCACTGAGTGGCCAGGACCTAAGATTGTTTCCTATACCCTCCACTCATACATATAGGTAGATGTTTACTTACAATGAAAACTCAAGTTTCTTTCTAGAGAAGCACCGAGGTCTTTGGTGTATTTCTGGATGATCTGCTGGATGTGACTGCGGTTCTCTACTGGAGTCATGTAATCGCTCCATCTCATCTGAGGATGAATCGCATTTGTTGCTGCCGACGGGCTGGAACAGCCGTCTTGCCCTCCCGCAATAAGAGAATAGTTACATCTCTGAAGTTCAGATAGGACATCTACAAAATCAGACCACACTAGTTTATTTTATATCATCTCAAACCAAAATATCAGACATGTCAAAATTTGTAGTTTGTGCACAAGCTCATCTGTCTTGAAGTGTTACTATACTGATTACCCATCCCTCTCCACCTCCCTCAGACACAGTATATTGCTTTGTTGTTTGATCACTATAATTGTAGAAAACAAATCCCACCTGTCTAAATGTAGACCTAGAATGAATGAACAAGATGCATGTAATAATGTATCCATGGAGCAAGTGCTAATTACAGGTGGAAGATACGATTAGCTATTACCGTTTAGTGTTTTCTCCATTTATTTTCCTGCTGGGACTTTAAGTAGAGTAATCATTATGAATCCCCAGGAGTGTATCTACCAGGAGCCCACTATGTCCCCTCCATCCTCCCCCCTTTAACACACACATAACTCTACCTCCATCTCTAGTACCTCTCACGGTCTCTGCACTACCCATAGAGTCACTACATGAGGATGCGAAGAGACGTACAAGCTAATCGTCAAACACTTATGACAGTAGTGGAGGAGAAGAGGCCGTGAGCTGGAGGAGAGGAGATAAAATGAGCTCTGCTGCTTGAACCTTGATTCTCACTTTACCTATCCAGCATTAGAACCGCTAAGCAACAGTTTGGGGGGTGGTTAAGTTGGGCATTTTAAAGTCAGTGCTTCATAGCAAATCTCAGCCTCCATCTTTTTTTAAACAAATCCCTGTTTAAGACACCAATTACTTAAGCTGTAACATCATTTTAAGACCCTTCTGCTTCCCGCTGTTGCAAGACAAGGCGACATTAATGTATGCTGTAAACACATACCAGAGTTCACAGGACTTGAATCGGTCTTCTCGCTCGTCAGGAAACTGCCAGTCGATATGGTTGTTGTAGACAAATAGTCACCGATGGCATCTGGGCTCCTTCCGTGTGCCGCTTCCCCCTGCACAGACAGACGAATCTGTAACCGTCCAACAGATACGGAACATTAAATAAGTCTCAATGGCAACCTGAGCTCAGACCAAGTGTAGAAATCGCCATGGTTTAGTCCTGGAGGGTGTGAACTTCATCATAGCTCAGATAAAACAAAACAAACCACTCACAACCCAACCACAGACTGGAATGCTAAAAACACACAACACAAGCGCACATAAACACACAAAGACAGACAGACACAAATACATAAAACACTTTGCTTCCCGGGTTTTGAGAAATCATGAACCAGCAAGGCTGGAGATCAGATTTGGCTACTTTTCATCATTGATCATTTTTCAGATTTTAAAAATGACCTCAGATAATATAACCAATTAATTATCACAACTTTTTTATTATACTTACAAGCCAAGCATTATCCTCCTCGTGTGACCGGTGTTTAAGTAACACATCCCTGTTATTATTAGCAGATAAACCAGGCAGATTTAGGTGCGTGGCTGGACTATGTGGATGATCTGAATGAAAGAGAACAAAAAAAGAAGATCAAACCCCGATCATCGACCTCTACATTGCCCTATAGACACTTAAATTATATATGGCAAAATACTGCTCGCTATGAAATAACTGCAAGAAAGACAATTCTAAGGGTCAATGTATCAAGCTGCGAGTTTCTGATGGGCTTGAAAAGTGGAGATGTTGCCTATAGCAACCAATCAGATTCTAGTTATTTTGGAGAATGTACTAAATAGAAGATAACTAGAATCTTCTCCTTACTGGCCTCTCCCACTCCCATCTTGCCCCCATCCGCTCTATACTCAATGCGGCTGCAAGACTCATCTTCCTCGCCTTACACTGGCTCCCCTTTCCCTACAGAACCCTTTTCAAACTCCTTACCACCACTTACAAGGCTCTCTCCCAGTCTACTGCCCCTTATATCTCTAACCTCCTCTCCATTCACACTCCTGTCTGCTCCCTGCGCTCGGCCAATGATCGCCGCCTCTCCTCCACTCTTATCACCTCTTCCCACTCTAGAATCCAAGACTTCTCCCGTGCGGCCCCCCCATCACCGAAATGACCTCCCTCGCTCCATCCGTCTCTCATCCAATCTGTGCTCCTTCAAACGGGCACTTAAAACTCACCTGTTCCTTAAGGCCTACCAACCATCCACTTAACCTCTCATCTCTTCTGCTCGTCCTCCCCTGACCCCTCTTCTCTCTCCTCTTTGCTTCACTGGCTCTCTTTTGTGCCCGACTTTGTTAACCCTCCCTTAGGATGTAAGCTCGTACGAGCAGGGCCTTCTTCCCTCCTGTCTCTAAACCTGTTCTTCCGCTCTGTCTCTACTGTATTTGCCTGCCCGGAGTTTCTGAAGTATTGGTACTTTGTGTTTATTGTTCTGTACTGTTTTACCCTGTATAGTCTACTGTTAGTACTGTGTGCGGCGCTGACTGGTTGCTATAGACAACATCTCCACTTTTCAAACCCGCCGGCAACTCTTGAATTCTTGGCAGAAATTTTCATTATGATTTTTGAACAGTCATCTAGGAAAATACAATATTTTCATCTATAAAGACACCATTGTGGTTATATTTTGGGGTGACCGGTCCAGTTTATTATAGAAAACGCTTATTGGTGGCAACAAAGGATTAGTAAAAGTGTAAATGTTGCCCATTCATTTAAAAACAGAATTCAGTTTAACTGAGATTTTGAAAAACTACCTCTACGTTATCGCCAATATGTTCTAAGTAATTAGACACATAGGCATCATTTGCAGCTGGATAACGTACAATTTATAATTGTGTCAGTATGGATTTACATTCAAGGTGTGAAGCAAGAGAATGGCGCAGAGCGGTTACCTGAGCCACTCGGATCATGTGAGGTCTCCAGAGATAACATCTCTCTCCAGCATAACTTGGTGCGGCTCTGGTTTGCGCTGTCGTTACAGCTCTGGTCTTTGCTGCTGGTGGATAACTTTGATAGGTCCAGATCACTGCTTTTCTTACTAATATCTGGGCTATAGCTCACAGATTCCTCTCTTCCAGATTTTTCATTCAAGCCTAAGTATATAGTGTGAGGAAGGTGTTGGTGATAACCAGAGTATTGAGTACAATAGAATTTAGGCATCTGCCCATTTAAACAAGCAAACACAGGCAAAACCAATCACACGGCAGATTTGTTTCGTACCTGGATGGATTTCCTTGTGCTCAGCTAATCCTGCGCTAGAACGTCGCCCACTAGTGGGCGTCTCAGTTTCCATGATGGCACTCAGCTCATGCTGCTCCAGGAACGGACCTAATTTGGTCTTTGTAACGGGTGGCTTTGAGGGTCTCCATCTCTGCTCTCTTCCTGGAGGTCTCATTAGACCGGTGTTACTCAGCTCTTTGTCTATAGGGGAAAGAGTCATCTTTGTTATATACGAATGCCACCAGCAAAGTTATTTAACCTTTTAGCTACATGAGCAAAAGGAATCTTCTTAAACATACACGTAAGTCTTCATGGCCTGATTCCATTACATCATAAAATTGTGTAACTTCAAGAGGACGCTTACCCTGAATCGGGTGCATGTGCGAGTTCATATCTCTCATGTAATCAAAAATATTTACTGTAGGGGACCTAGATGGTGGGTTAGGACTCGCCCTACGTGGTGGGTTAGGACTCGCCCTACGTGGTGGGTTAGGACTCGCCTTACTTCTCCCTATAAACCCCCTCCATGGTTTTCGTTAGCACAGGAGACAAGAAAAAGTAGTTGAACAGAGGGGTTGGGCTCATCTGGTCCTCCAAAAGACTAAGAAAAGGAGTTAACAGGAAGCTTAAGATCCCCTTTTCTTTATCTGCCATAGGTGGATGTCCCATAACCACCTTCAACGGGAGAGGAGGAATGTACAACAGCCTTGTGGACCTTCCCACCAAAGACAGCTTCTGACTAGACGGCTACTCTGCAAACCTAGTCCTCCAACAATCCATGACAAACCAGCCAAGAAGGACCAAAAGCCCTGGCTGAGCCCCTTTACCCTTTCAGTGCATAGAAAGTGAAAACAGTCTCCCTCCTCGCTATAGAGTACAACGTTAAAACTAAGAGCATGGTCCTGGCCGATTTACAGGATAATGGAAAACTTAAAAAAAATATAAAAATGAAAAGAAATGTAATTTACATTATAAAGTGATGGTAGACATTGCATTGAACGGGATCCGCTATTATAAAGCAGTCAAGTACATACAGTCCATTAGCTGCAGTACACAACACTGTACCATATAAAGACATTACAAATAAAATTGTAAAGCCCTTTCCAGTAACTGTTACTTCTGAACAGCAATCAGTATTTCATGAAATAAAATAGATCAAACACCTGTTTTTCCAGGCAGAAGAAAATGGAAATGCATATATAAGCACTTTATATGAAAGATATTTATTTCACTTTCATTTAAATCATTTGAAACCTAGAAATGGGTTGCAGAACCCGTGGCTTTCCAGCTACAATGGATGTAATGGATATCTGCTTGTCCTTTATTTGATAATTTCTAAAGACTGAAACCAGTTCAGAAGCAAATGTATTAAGTCATATGTAAGAATTAGCTTTATATAGGGACAAGTAGAATAGCGGTTGGCAGTTAGAAACGTAGAACATTTTTTGGACATAATTTTCTAATGCTCCGATTGGCTACAGGTTGGTTCCACCAAACAGAAATCCACATAGACAAGCAACACAAGCATAATAAAGTAGGTGCTTGATATCTCATAACTCAGTGTAATACAACTTTAAATTACAAAAAAAAAACACAAAAAACAAACAAGTAAGAAAAAGTAAAAACCAACAATACCTAAAACCATCAAAAACAGTATTTAGTCTTTAAACTGTATCCCTTACTATTAGCCATTGTGGCCTCTTCCTGATCGTCATCCAACGCCTTCAGCAGAGTAGACATAAAATGATAATGTTCGTTCTCGGGAATTAGGAATAAGTCGGTGGGTAATGTCCTTTCCCTTGCCTTTAAAATAAATAAAAATTATACAAAAAAAAAAAAAACAAACAAAAAGAAAAAAAACAGACCTTCATCTAATGCTCTTGTCATTAGAATATACACATACACATATATACATACATTCATCAGCCTCTATATCTCAAGGCTCATGCGCTACTAAACAGGAGAACATATATGAAGATACATTATTCTGGTACCTCTCTGGAGCCAAGGAGATTTCCCAAAGACTCTTGGTGTTGTCGCATTTGTTCCTCCAATTCCATCTGTTTCTGTAGGAGATGCTCTTCTTGGATTTTTTGCTTGGACAGTAGAGACTCTCGTTTTTTATCCAGTTGAACCTGCATCTCCTTCAGCTGGTCCTGTTGAGCGTGGATCTCTGCAGTGGAGGAAAGAAGTCTCTCCCGGAATTCATGGACACTGGAGAAGTCGCCCAAGTCTTTTTTGCTTATGTGTGTTTGAGGAACTGTTATAGGGGCATTTGGTTCAGAAAAATCAATATTGGGTAGGCCTAAAGAAAGAGTTGAAGGAAGTGGATGGTATGATGTACCCGATGACGTATCGTGGTCTCCTGGGCTTGAGGTGGAGGAATATTTTTCTGACCCTACTAGAGCACGTTGTGGTCTACTTCTGTCTTCATCTGGACTCTGATATTGTGCATCTGTGTCAGATAACAGAACTTGGGAATCTCTGTCTCCACTGAAGATACTGTGTGGGGAGGTAGCAAGGACAGGTCTTTTAGCACTGCTTGTGAGTTTATGGGGGTCAACAACATGTGTCGAGAAAACACTGGGTGAGAAAGGAGCCATTTCAAGCTGCTCCTGTGAAGTCCTCCCATTCCTGGAACTGATCTGTCCAGAGCATACTAGACCACATGGTTCATTCTGTTGTTTCGACGGTTGAATCACCGTAAGCCGAGAATTGTATGGCTCGGTCATTTGTAGAGGCACAGTAACATTCCCACCAGGGGCAGAAGACGAAATAGTCCTACAAATATTGTTACTTTCGACTGTTTCTGGCTTTGGGCTTTGCCGAATGTCTGTGCTCCCCTGACCTCGATCTGTGATTCCCTGGAAAGATGTTGATAAATGAGGATAACGCTTCTTCAGTAATGCCTGGTATTCTTGCAAACGTTTCCGTGCCTCATCTACGGATTGCTTATGTTGCCTAAAACAAGAGAGAATTATTGTCATACCAGAAGTAGCGTACGCTGTGTGACGGAGCCTTAATACTTATCAACAAGAAATACCTATTCTGTTGTAACAAGCGTTGCTGGTACTCCCGAATGACCTGAATATGGAGACTCTCAGCAGATACGTTCAACTCCGAAATTGGCGCCGCCGACTAATATTGTGAGATAAAACACTACTGTTAAAAACAGTTTCTCCACAACATGACAAATCAAGACATCAAGTACTTGTGATAAGGCTTTCCTGGTTAAAATCGCTGGGTGTGAATCCCAAACCCTTTACAGCCTATTCCAGAACTCTGATCCCTTTTTATTAAGGCTTGAAAATGTGTAAGTGATAAAGGGGGTTTGTCCACTTTTAAACAACTCCTAAGCTAACCTTCACCCTACTTATAGAAGTGCTGAAAGACACTAGTTTTCCCAGAAGAGACATGCATTAAAGGCCAATTATAGACTACAAACCATGTAACAGATTCCATAGACCTGGGGGTAAATGTATCAAGCTGAGAGTTTTCCGGCGGGTTTGAGAAGTGGAGATGTTGCCTATAGCAACCAATCAGATTCTAGCTGCCATTTTATAGAATGTACTAAATAAATGATAGCTAGAATCTGATTGGTTTTTCAAACCCGCTGGAAAACTCTCAGCTTGATACATTTACCCCCTGAATTTGAGAATGCAAGCTGGCTCCCTGCTTCAGGAGAACCCTGCTATATACACCATATGTAGGGAGCAAGTTTAATTAAGAATGTTCTGCCCAAAAGTGAAACCCCTTCCTTAGTTACAGATAACATACATAACTGCAATAGGGATGTTGAAGCAGATGCCAACTGAAACTTACATGTTACACAAAATAAAGTTGGATTTTTTTTAGAGCATTTTAAAGCATTGTCAAAGAATCAGCAAAATTGTCTGCACTCTAAGAAAACGTCTGGGATGAGCTAAACATGCTCTGACTATTGCTGCCTATGACCAGCCTTTGTATTACAACATACATACCAAATAATACATCATACTGATGTTTACACAAATATGCACAATTTACAAAATGTTGTGCAGACAAGAGAAACATCAAGCTGTATGTCAGGGCTGGACAGATCCATGAAGCCAGGTAGTCAATGCACTGGTGTCTACATCTCTATTGATGTGATTGGCTGCACATCTCCCCTGGCTCCTAGATATGAATGCCCGACTCCTGAATTCTAAAATTATTTTGTACCCTGCTGTAAGCTACAAAGCAAACGTCAAAAACTTATGTGAAAACGATTACACAGCAACCATCTGTTCCGCATATAAAACCTACTCAGGAAACACAAGGGAGAGGCTTCTCTTAAAAATAAACTGATAGTATTTGAAATCAAGCTTTGACATGGATGTAATGTATTTATTATAGCTGTCAGATCTTATTGCTTCTACAAATGCAAAGGTCAACAACAAAAAAAAATGCTGTGACAGTTAACATCTTAATTGCCAGGCTACATTTTCTCTCCTGCATGCAATGTCTGAGAAATGGCCAACAAGTCTTCACAAAAGCTGCGGTGGCTTGATAGATTGTAAGCTTCTCACAACCAGAGCCCATTCTTGCCTCTGTCACAGATCTACACCTTCTCCACCAGTCACGTATGTCATTGTTCTCTTCCTATATGAATATTTAATTTTTCATATGGTCTGTCCGGTGCTACGGAGTTTGCCTTGTCTTATAAATAACCAATGATGATATATAATATACAGGACTGCATAGAGATACAAAAAATAAACTGCTCCAAGATACTGTTGTTTTTCAAATTGCAAGCGGAGAATTTTAAATGCTTTAGGATTCTTAATGGCTGCCCCCAGATTGGTATGTGTACTCTGCTCTTCCTGCATCCAGCTTTCATTAGGGACATAAAGTCATTGCTAATTTTTATTTTTATTTTAAAACAGCTGTCCCACTTCTTAAAAAGACAGCACCTACTAGGCAAGAGGAACAAACTCCAGTCCACGGATACCAAATCTGATGGAAACCGTTGTAATTTATATTGTAAGATCTTTGGAGAGAAGCATTCTGGGAATTTAGATTATCTTCGAGGTGTGCAACTATTGTACACATTCACATTTCGTTGTCTATCATTATAGGATCGAAGACCCATGTAAGTGGACCAAATGTCCTGCACACAGTGTCCCTTTGGGAGAGGAACCAATATTGATATGTGAATGCAGCCTACACGAAGGCCACACTCTCAGAACAGCCTTGAAGCAAACAGGTTCAGCTTACTTTGACAAGCGTTTTGCACGTGATGACATAATGCTGTTATAGTATAGCAGGTACTTACCACAGGCTCACTCTCCGACACCGCTGGCTCCGGCTTCTCGTCCTCTACAGCGTTGCCGCTTTCCCCCTGCGCTTCCTGCATTTGGAGCTGCATCTTACAGTATTCTGCCTCTAAACTTTTTCGCTCCTCTTCTAGTTTACTGAGTAAATCCAGTTGTTCCTGCTTCTGTCGCTCTAGGTCTTCCATCTGTGAGAACATTAGGTGCGCTATTATTTATAATAGAGTGCCTCAGTAATAGACTGACTGGGTAGGAGGGCCCTAGCTGCAACATTACAATCTGCAGAAACAAAGTATCAGATGGGTCGTACAAATCAATACACAAACCGGAGCACATATCCCTAAGGCGGGTTTCTTACGCACGACTCACTATGTCACCAGTACTAATGCGTTTTCTCCTGGGTGAACTAGTCATCATATATTTATTTATATAGCGCCACTAATTCCGCAGCGCTGTACAGAGAACTCACTCACATCAGTCCCTGCCCCATTGGGGCTTACAGTCTAAATTCCCTAACATACACACACACACACAGACTAGGGTCAATTTTGATAGCAGTCAATTTACCTACTAGTATGTTCTTGGAGTGTGGGAGGAAACCAGAGCACCCGGAGGAAACCCACGCAAACACGGGAAGAACATACAAACTCCACACAGATAAGGCCATGGTTGGGAATTGAACTCATGACCCCAGTGCTGCGAGGCAGAAGTGCTAACCACTAAGCCACCGTGTCAAACGACACTGGATAAAATAACTCACCTTTTTCTGCCTCTCGGCCTCCATTCTGATGAGCATGGCCTGTTCCTGGGGATGGAGCAGGATAGAATTCCCAGCGAGAACAGTGTTTTCACTCACGTACATAGAGTCTAAGACAGAAAAAAAAAAAATGATCAAAGAGCAGCTCTGTCAGACTGTGAAATAATACATCAAACTGAAAGTTTCAAAAGGAATGGGATAATTCAATGGACTTCTATGTCAAAGACGTGAGGATATAAAGTACAAAATGTGAAACAATCCTCTCCTCTTCCACTTATTTCAAAGTCTTAAATTCTGATTAGAGACCCTTATGAATTTCAACAGAATACTTTATTTTAGAAGTAACAGGTTGTTTCTATTCTTACAGCATTCAAACATTTGTGTTGTGGACGCTGCTCTCATAGGCTACAAACTTATCTAACCCTGTGAGCACTGTCATTCTCCGATTGGCTACAGGATGACCTAGCCCTGTCATTCTCCGATTGGCTACAGGATGACGCCCAGAGAGCACTGTCATTCTCTGATTGGCTACAAGTTGATCTAGCCCTACAAATGCTCTAATGGTTCAGACACAACATGGTGAATGCAGTTGACACAGAGCTGGCCTTTGCATTATAATTTGGCATTCTCCCTACTAACTGAAGCCCTAGACACACTGGAACATGACACCTAGTATTTTTGGTGGGTACAGTCCTTCAGTGATTTTGGAGGACTCAAACCATATTTAAGTCTATTACAAGTGGTCACTGTCCATTATAAGTCGAATATGAACCTATGTGGAATGATTTCCACATACGCACAAAATTTACCCGGAAAGACTAAAAGATCTTAATATATATAGTTTGGAGCAGAGAAGGGAGAGGGGGGACATGATAGAAACTTTCATATATATCAGGGTTATAACAAGGTACAGGAGGAAACATTTTACAAAGGAAGAGAAGTATTAGAACACGGGGACATGCACTGACACTGGAGGGAAGTAGGTTCAGAGGAAGAACTACTTCACAGATAGAGTAGTGGATAAGTGGAATAGCCTCCCATCAGAGGTGGTAGAGGCTAATACAGTAGAGCAGTGTAAGCATGCTTGGGATAGACATAAGGATATCTTTATAAAGGATGAATGATTTTAAAAAAGAAATTAGCAGAGTAATTAAGAGGGATACAGAGATCTGGGATTACCTCCAACAGACTTGTCTTGTTCTTGAGGAGCATCTGACCCATTGTCAACGGGCAGTGATCCCGACTCCAGAGTGTCACTGACTGTGTCCACGTCACTCTTAGCGCTCCACTGGTCCTTCTGAGTCCTTATTCTGTTTAACAACTTCCTCAGCACAAGCCTGGATTGTGGTTCTCTGGTTTCTTCTACAAAACATGGCAAAGGACACATAAATAACAATTAAATCTCTTGAAGATCCTATTTTAAAAGCAAAAAAACCATCTACTCCCTTCCACTGAAACAATATTTCTTGGGTGCACACTGCAGAGGGAGCTACAGTGATGCCTTGGCAAATATAAATTCACTGGGAACTAATAATTTCACTGAGCTATGAGACCCTTTGTGTCTCATGCATCACTGATGTCCCTAGAGAATCAATCAACTGTTTCGCTAATAAAGGTTCAGTGCATAAATGGCTGCCTTCGCTGTGTGTAGGAGACTATGGATGGCTTCAAGATCAATGATTAATCCAAGCAATATTTACAACATTATTCAAAAGCAAAAAGCAACTCGGTGTCTTCTAACTCCTGACCTTGTGGTTCGGCCAACGGGTCTGGTCCTCCCGAGCGATGCCTCGGTGCAGACACTGCTTCCGGCTCCACAGACAAATCCAGCTCTTCATCCACACTTGTGACAGAGGGCTCAGGCAGCGGCTGGGGCTTTAGGTGCAGGATCATGTCCCCTTTCATCTCTTAATACAGAAAATGTGTATAGAGTAAGTATGCAAAAGGAACATTTATAACAAATATAAAAGCTTCTAAGTAAATATTTTACAGATGTAGAGAACAAAAAAACAAAAAACAAAGAGTGGTTGTTTCCTCTTCTAGAAGTTGGGTTCAGTTTGTAGATGCATTCACATGATGTTGTCTATGGACAACATGCAACTGGCAATGTATGTTCCATACTTAAAACGGCACCACCTATTGGCCGTTTATACGCACTGCATCTAAACTATACTATTAAATCACTTCTCAACAGCATTTCATTAATAGAGGATATTGTGTATCTGGAGGCATTGTAACCAAAAGTGATTACTACAAATATACAAAACAAGTAAATCCAAGTATAATAAACCACTAGTCAAACAGGTGAGGTTGGTGGATTTTAAAGGAGTCCCCTTTAATTCAAATAGTTAAACATACACAAGCTAAAAGGAAATTAAGGAAGCACAAACAGCTGAATAGAGAAAGTATAAGAGATATAAAATGATAGAGACAAGCAACTACATATTCAGTGCTACACACTCACATCCTAAGCAACAAATTCTCTGCAAACAGTCCATAAGGTATGGGGGAATGAGCGCCAAAGCTCATTCCGGCAAGCCGGTACGGGGGGAATGAGCGGAAAAGCTCATTCCGGCAAGCCGGTACGGGGGGAATGAGCGCCAAAGCTCATTCCGGCAAGCCGGTACGGGGGGAATGAGCGCCAAAGCTCATTCCGGCAAGCCGGTACGGGGGGAATGAGCGCCAAAGCTCATTCCGGCAAGGCGGTAGGGGGGGAATGAGCGCCAAAGCTCATTCCGGCAAGGCGGTAGGGGGGGAATGAGCGCCAAAGCTCATTCCGGCAAGCCGGTATGGGGGGAATGAGCGCCAAAGCTCATTCCGGCAAGCCGGTACGGGGGGAATGAGACCAAAAGCTCATTCCGGCAAGCCGGTACGGGGGGAATGAGACCAAAAGCTCATTCCGGCAAGCCGGTACGGGGGGAATGAGACCAAAAGCTCATTCCGGCAAGCCGGTACGGGGGGAATGAGCCCAAAAGCTCATTCCGGCAAGCCGGTACGGGGGGAATGAGCCCAAAAGCTCATTCCGGCAAGCCGGTACGGGGGGAATGAGCCCCAAAGCTCATTCCGGCAAGCCGTTACGGGGGGAATGAGCCCCAAAGCTCATTCCGGCAAGCCGGTACGGGGGGAATGAGCCCCAAAGCTCATTCCGGCAAGCCGTTACGGGGGGAATGAGCCCCAAAGCTCATTCCGGCAAGCCGTTACGGGGGGAATGAGCGCGAAAGTTCCCTGGGAAGCCGGTACGGGGGGAATGAGCGCCAAAGCTCATTCCGGCAAGCCGGTACGGGGGGAATGAGCGCCAAAGCTCATTCCGGCAAGCCGGTATGGGGGGAATGAGCGCCAAAGCTCATTCCGGCAAGCCGGTACGGGGGGAATGAGCCCCAAAGCTCATTCCGGCAAGCCGGTACGGGGGGAATGAGCGCGAAAGTTCCCTGGGAAGCCGGTATGGGGGGAATGAGCGCGAAAGCTCGCCGGGAAGCCGGTATGGGGGAATGAGCGCGAAAGCTCGCCGGGAAGCCGGTAAGGGGGAATGAGCGCGAAAGCTCGCCAGGAAGCAGATATGGGGGAATGAGTGGGAAGGACACAGGTGAAGTGACAGAACAGTACAATTGCCTAAACTCATTGTGGCCATCATGCAAGCAGATAATTTTAGTCAGACTGTAAAGCGGAGTCAAAAGCAAAATCCTTTTCTGAAAAGCACATATAAGCATCAGATATTCTGGTAAAAATACTAAATGAATGCAACATAGTACTTGGTATAAGCCCATCATTTTCTGAATAAATGTTGAGTGTAATTAGCACACTATTTAAATGCAAAAGTGTATTTGTGAAGTAACCCACAGCAACCATACATGAAGTAGATGTGATTAACATAGTGACAATTACACATTCAAAGCCAATAGCTGACTGGTCACTGTACGCTTACACTTTGTATGTACATGACCCAGAGGCGAGGGCACACAAGCGTATTCTGTCCTTGACAAAAAGTCATGTGACTTTCTTGAGGTACATTTGACAGGGATTTTACGTTACACATACAGATGAAGTCTAAAGCAAAACAACAAGACTAAAAAAGCTGTACAAAGGATCTGTCAAACAGAAAAAAACATAAGTCACAAAACTACAATCTGGTCTTTCTGTATTCTCTGATATAATGTATAGTACCACAAAATTACCAATGTATAATAAAGCAAATTTAGGCAGCTGACACATCAAGGTGGAGGTTTGATAGGAGTAAAAAAAAAATATGTTTTTACAATGATCTTTGAATTTTGAGGTCTCTTTTTAAATAAATTACTATTTTTAATGCTTCTAACAAAATGGTCCATCTAACTAGAAGCTCAATGGAAAAAAACACCAATAAATGAAGTTACTTGTGTCTCTAGTGTACATGTCCTCGAATGCGGACTCTAGCTCCCTCTGCCATTCCTCCCGAATCTCTGCTCGACGGTAGGGTGGTTCAAACAACTGCTGGGGCATCTTTGCCACGATCTGCCTTCTACGCGTCAGGTCATCCTGTTGCATCTGTTCCAATTCTTTCATTAACCTCTCTCGATCCTATACACACACATATTGTTAGCCTATCTGGCTTTGATTACCTGTATAAATGTCTCCAAAGAAGCACAATGCATACATGTGTAGATAAAGGAAGCATAAAAACCGCTACTGAAAAACAGTCTTGAATAGGGGGGGGGGGGGGGGGAAGGTTGGCATGTTGAAAGTTATGTCATATGAGCTGTATATTCACTATGGCTCGTACAACATACAAAATATACAGCAATCTCCCTACCATGTGAGAACAAACTGCATACGTAGGACGTAAATTCCCACTAAACAGAGGGAGCAATACTTCCCTGTAAAGCTGGGTACACACTACAGAATTTTCCACCAACTTTTTATGCCGATCGATTTTACATGCGATGGATGGTCCGATCGCTCGGTCCATGGACTGCATACACACTAGCCTTGTTTTAGACGATAAAGGGAAGAGCAGCTGTCCCGTTAGCGACTTTTTACAGCCATGTTGTCGTGAGCAATGACTGCAATTTCTTACTCAATGTTGTGGATCGGTCGGAAGTTTATACACACTACACAGCGGAAACGAGATTTAAACGAAAATATTTAACGGTACGACCAACCAAATGAGGTGACAATCGTCCATTGGGCAGACTTTCGACCATCGTGTCACTACACACACTGACCCGACTTTTGAACGAGCGGTCGTATGTTGGCTGATTGAGCCGATTATTGGACGAAAACTGTGTAGTGTGTACCTAGCTTAATATGGGAGTGATTAACCTCAGCACCTTCCGTGTTTAAACACTTCAATGTGAGAAGAGCATTTCCTCATCACTGGAAGCTATTCAGTGCTATTGACTGCTACTATTTTTCTAGCTGTAAAAGTGTTTGTCTGATACCACTCTAATGAACACTTAAATTTGAATTAAAAAAATCGATGGTGGGGAAAAAAAAAAAAAAAAAAACTTTATGTAAATTTTATCATCCAAACAAAACATTACAGTGAGGCATAAGAATCTGCAAGTCATGTGACAGCTATATCCACCCCGTGCATAACTTACTTGTGTTAGCTGAACCATCTTTAAAGCATGGGATCCACGCAGGTTGGCCTTCTCCGTTTGCTCTAACCGCTCTCGCTCCTCCTCTTTCTGAAGTGCATCCAAACGTTTCCCTTCCTCGCTTGCGGCAGCTCGGGCATCAGGCTGGTAATCAGTAAGGATAAGCAGTATATAATGGGCCTGTATGTTTACTACTGGTATAAAGTCACATTTACAGGAAACACACCTTAAACCATACAGCAGTACTGAGACAGTTTTCTAAAGGAACAGACATTTACGTGGCTGTCCAATTAGCTCTCTAGTAACCAGATGTGGCCCCAGATTGCCTGTAAACCTCCAGAGCCTTGTTTTACATGAACACGAATAATCAGCAGCAGCCGAACATACATTTATAAAAATGCGCCCTACTGATGGGCACTTAAGTTAAAACTGATTTGTCATTGGTGGAGGGGTATAGAGGGGAGGATCTTCAGGTTCTAACACTTTTAACAAAGATTCAAACTAAGTGTCTACCCCAACACGAGCCCTCTAGAACCACAAGGGTGCACAAGAGTTCCCAAAGTGGAAGATCAATATCCTTATAAGAAAACATAAAACAAAAATCTCCTGAACCTTATAGAGCAGTAAAGCAATATATTCATGCACATGGGAATATTGTTGTCCAGTGATTTACAGTTAGCATCACTGCCTGGCAGGTTCACAAGCTGAATAATTTTGCATTTTTACATCTAAGCAACTGAAGACAGAGAAAGTAGGACAATGGGATTTGTTTTATTTCACCTGCTCAGTATCCATCTCTCGGTCCACGTAGGCTTCAGGTAAGTGGTAGTGAGACCCCGAGAAGCTGTCTACGTTGCAGATCTTCACCAACGGGAGTCTCTTCACAAGCTCAAGGTTCTGACATCATGGGAAAGAGAGAGACCAACAATTTGACTTTGGTTAATAACTGGCAACCAAATCCCCATTATCAATAAGCCAAGGAGTAATAACCCATATGCCATTAACATATGTGCCATAGAAATATTGCGTCTGTAAGCACTTAATGTTCTGCAATACACACCAATGATAAAGGGGAAATCATCAAATTTCAAAACCTTTGCCTTCTAATTACAAATGACAATACTAATTTTCCCCCAAAATAAAGGACTACTTTCAACAAAGCACTTTCTGCTGCTAATTAGGTCTGGATCAACTGAGAGTCTGTGCTGTGAGCTGGAGACATAGGTGAGGAACAGGACAAAGAGTGGGTCCAAAAAAACAGACAAACCCTTACTGTCTTTACTTTTTTCCTACTTAACTTAACTGTGTACTTCCCCTCTATCGTTTATGTTGCAGATAGAGCAGGGAGACAACCTTATCTATTTAATAGGGTAGACTTTTAAGACCAAACACTTAACAATTCTCTCATCATTTCCCATCTTGACTACTGCAACCTCCTGCTATCTGTCATTCCCGTCACCCATATATCCACACTTCAATCCATCCTAAACGCTGCTGCAAAACTGATCTTCCTCTCTCACAGCTGCACATCTGCTGCACCACTTTGCAAATCCCTAAACTGGCTCCCTGTGTCCTCCAATGCAAAAATTACAAAGCCCTCAACAGCACTTCCCTTCTATACATCTCAAATCTTATATCAAAATACTCTCCCTCCCACCCTCTTAGATCTACCTCTGACCTGCACCTTGTCTAGTCTCTGGTAACCACTTGTCACTCCAGCCTACAAGACTTCTCCCGTGCTGCTCCCCACTTATGGATTCCCTACAACGCCCAATCAGACTTTCCCACAGACTTCAAAATCATTAGGCGTTCTCTGAAAACCCATATTTTTCTTAAAGCTTACCTTATCCTGATAATACTAGTCACACGAATACACCCTCACACCTGTTCCAATCTCCACTCTGAGCTACACTTGCTCCTCTTGTTTCAGCTGTACCTGCTTAGAATGTAAGCTCTCTAATGAGCAGGGTCCTCCATACCCTTTGTTTTCAGGTTTGCATTTATTTTGTCTGCTTTGTATGGCCCTATTGTATGCATGTCCTGTTTTCCCTACTGTACAGCGCTGCAGAGAACCTTACAAATGTACAATAAATAATAATAATAATAATAGACAGGTGTAATGGTGTCACTACAACCCGCGAACCCCTGCCCAGCCAGGCTCCATTTCCATTATCGCATTTCAGCAGAGAACAGAAATCATTTTGATGTTCTCATCTGGCAGGAAGAGTACAGGGAAAGAAAATCTCCTTTCTCTGCTGCATGGAGCATAGAACTTACGGATTCCATCGGAAAAGGTTTTGTCAGAACAAAGCAGCTAAACCTTCTTATGCCAAAACTGTCTGGAAATCTCCCGATTGCTCCTCTACCAGAAAAAAGGAAGCCAGTGCTCCTCCGATTGAGGAGCACTGGCTGATTGATTGATTCTTAGACTATACAAAAATGTCTCCCTTTGGCAATGTTTGGAATTCTATTTTGTAACCTTTGCAGATAATGTTCTGCACCCAGCAATCCTGAGTAGTGCGTGTTCATATATGGACTTAGTTCAAAATCCTACCTCCCACAATAATCTCTGGCAGTTGTTCTGTCCACAAGCCATTGGGAATTCTATTTCCCTGAAGGGCTGAAAACATTGTTTGGATGCAATGGCCCAAGATACTGCTTGCCAGGGAGATATATTCTGGCTTCCTTCCATACAGTGTTGGCGAGAGATTGGAGGGGGAGAAGACTTTTTAAGATCCTGTGATAACGGATGGGATCTACCTGCTGCAATCTTCTGAAACATTAACCCTGGTCTATCTCCTGGACTTAATTAACCTTTGAAATGAAGGGTGGCTAGACGATTCTTATACTTTGGGTCTTCTAGCCAAGGACCTCACTCTCCTCCCCACTATCAATGTAGGCAGGCTCCTGCTGGAAAGTGAGATCCTATCTAAAGATGCCTCACATAGAATAGATTGACTAATCGCACAAACATTTTAAGGTTCATGCCACAGGAAACACTAATAAATATGTTCTGTTACAAATCATATTTTTGCAACTTTTTTCTTAAAAGGCCTACTTAGCCCAACAACCTTAGCACAGAAAATAAATTCTATTCATTGACACTTCATGGATTGACTCAAACAGGGGTAAAATCGTTCACACAAGAGGGATTTGCTACACAATAGCCAACACTCACAGTCAGTATATAAATGCTTGGAGTAACAATGTAGCCTACGGTGAGTATTTACCTCGAGTGGATCTGGCGGAGGAGGGGGAAGACTGGCGATCTTTTCTGCACGCTCCTTTTCAATGCTAAGAGCTTTTCTACGCGCTTTAATATGCCTGAGTTTAGAAAACAGAATTAATGCATTGTGAAGTGGAACTTTCTATTGAAAACACTCCATTTCTAGGTACACAGCCAATCAATGCCACGGAACGGTGGGCAAACATAGTGCTTTATGAAACACAAATGCTTAATGCGCTGTAGATAGAACCAATATTTCTTCCTTTCTTGTGTAGTAATCCTTAATGTAGCGATATATATATATATTTATCTACATAGCTTTGTATCTACTTTTCCCAATAGTTTCAGTTCATATCATAAATCCAATAAATCAATTTGACGCTGTGGTCTAGTAGCTGTTTTACTACCACTTTCAATGTTGAGCTTTCATTCTGCACAGTGGCCACAGTAAGAGTCACAGCCAAAACATTGTTCTTATTTAATTTGATGCAGAGACGCATTCTGCAAAACTTCCCGGTCATGCTGTTATTTGCAGAGATGCAAAAGTATTATTTTGTTTTTTTTATTTATAGAAGAAACATGCATACAAGATACAAGTGCACAATACACAATTTACAAAATGGAACATTGTAATTTCTTATATCTTCAAAGTAGTAATAGTGCAGGAAGGGCAAGAAGTTTCTAAGGGGACAGGAATGAATGATTGGTGGGAGGGGGGGGGGGGGGGGAAGGGGGTGATCTGGTACAAGACAAAAAAAAGTCTTTAATTAAAGTCTATTATGTCCATAAGTAAAAATAAAAAAAAAGTCAAAGATTACATTTAAATAAGCCTAACAGAACATAGGAATGCCTTGTAGCTTAGGGTCTCTCTATCTGGTCAGCCTCGCAAGGGTCCTCAGAGCAGCCACAAGTAGATTTTAAGTTTGCATATCAAGGGGAAGAGAGCAGGCTATTTTATTTCATCTTTCTCTAAAGTACCAAGGGGCCCAAATAGTGTCAAATTTACATTGTTTAGCGCGTAACTGCTTACCATGGGGCATAGAGGGCGCTGTGCTGGGAGTAAGGCACTACTACACTAAAGACCTGTCTGGCTGCCCCTCTCCCTCTATGCGCCCTGTACCATCAATGAGAAATTCATTTTAAATATAGCAGAAAGTTCTTGTTCATAAAGATAGAAAATACTAAATGTTTAAGTCTATACATTCCTTAAATGAACCCATATATAAAATGCATACATATAGATTCTCCCTACTGTGTTTCATGCCTCTGTGCTGTCACTAGTTCCTTTTAAATTCATCGGCAGAATAGTAGTTCAGCTGACAAAGTGAGTTCACTTTAATGACAAAGAGAATGTATACTTATGTTAAATCCGTTTCTCCGATTCAATTTGAGGGACATCGATACCTCGACTATAGAGAGCTTGTGCAGGAGTAGGCTTGGCTGACCCTTTCTATCCTAATAACCGATTGTCTGTTGGAGAGGGGTTAGAGGGGTTATAGTAGGGGAGGAGTGTCAGAATTTTGAACACATCCAAATTAAGTGTCTACTCTTAGCCCTCTATACCCAGGGTAGCAGTGTCCCCCAAATAGGACTAAAGAGAAACATGTATTTATCTATCAGGGGGAAGCAGCACATGGTAAAAAGGATAGGACACATTTGTAGGATCAACGAGGATAAAGACGACACAAGGCAACGAGTATTTGGCGGTTGTAGCGGATGTGGCCAGAGCTCGCACTACAACCATTCAATTACTCTGTCTCTTTCACCCACCACAAGAGTGGAACTGAATTTCAAATCCTCTACAGGCAGCGTAAAACACCTGGGACATGACAAACGCGGTGAACCTATCGATCAGGAAGTTACCTGCACAACAACATACGCAGTATAGTTTGGAAATAAGTTTGCCGTTTGTCTTCTTTTGATTTATGCGCCGAACTTAAACTTCAAATTTTCATAAACTACTGGTTATTTTTTTTATTGCATTTGAGAAACCATGCCAGTATCTTTGCAGCAAAAAAGAGAGGAAAAAAAAAAAAAAGTAAAGTCAAACCGCCTATTTTTTTTCCCTAGTTGACCATCAGCAACAGAAGAGCCCAAAAACTCCTGTTATTCTCCCCAAAACGATTGGCAGGTGTTTGAAGAGACTAAGTGCTAGATTTACTAAGCTGCGGGTTTGAAAAAGTGGGGATGTTGCCTATAGCAACCAATCAGAGTCTAGCTTTCATTTATTTAGTACATTCTACAAAATGACAGCTAGAATCTGATTGGTTGCTATAGGCAACATCCCCACTTTTTCAAAACCGCAGCTTAGTAAATCTAGCCCTAAGTGGCTTCCTTAAACACGTAAGCAGAAGACAGAGACATAACCCTGTGATGAAGTGAAGTGGTCATGCAGACGTATTTTAGGCTGTGTGGGGGACAGAGGTAACATAGACACACAGAGATCTAGCTACTTACACAGAAATTGTAGCATTATAATGTATGTCCTGCACTACCACCTATGCAAGATATATAGATATAGAATTATTTTTACTAAGGTGTCCCTCTCCTTAGCCAGAGCCCCGGGGTCCTCTACCTGGAGCTTTATTTCTTGGGGCGCTCAGTTCTGCCAAATCAATTTTGATCAACAACTTTAAAACTACAGGGGGGGTGGGGATTGGTTCTCCTGCTCACACGATCACAAACAATCACCTCTTGATTATTAGGTCAGAGCTATGAGAGACACAGAGGAGCCCCAGTCGAAACTGCCGCATGGAAAAGCATCAGAGTGGGGGGGTATCGGCGTCACCATAGAACAGTTTCACTAGGTGGTAGGGCAGCTTTCATATTAACACCAGTTCTCAGCATATGTTTTACAGTAACAGACAATAAAGGCGGCTTCCTATCGACCTTTGTGCTATATGCATTATCCCATTTTGCACAGATCCCCAATGATATTACTGGATATACTGGTAAAACAACAATGCCATAAAAATGAGCAGGGCAGCATATCAGGACGTACCAGCTCTGCTCCCTCTGCTGTTTCTCTCTTTGCTGTTTTAACTCTTTTAAAGCCTCTCTGTGCCTCTTCTCTGCTTTCTCTTTATTCACAGCCACGGTCCTCTCCATAGCTTTCAAATCCGGCTCCTTAAAGTAAAAGTAATAAATTAAATAAATGATCAATAAGAGTATGAACAACTACATATAATGCACATATATCAGCTACTATAAGTGCTGAAAAGTACTGCAGAGTAATTCTAGCTGGGTTACATGGCAACTGCTTTATACGAAACTGAAAATAAGATGCAGAGACACCAAAGCAGTTGTACTATATAAATAGTGAAACAGTCACACAAGACCTGGGAATAGATTCTATAAAAAGGCCGCAGTAAGTGGGGCAGGTAGTAATAAGAACACATTGAATATTCATAGTCTGTGTGTGGAACCTTGAGGAGATGTATGATAAACAATGTGTGTTCGCGATGTATGATAAACAATGTGTGTTCGCTTATAAATCAGGTCATTTAAAGAACACACAAACCTCGGAGGATAGCGAATAGGAAAAAAACAACGCCTGACAAATCTAGCGGAGGTAAACGCAAGAACTCTTACTTTACAGCTAGAAGAGCATTTGTTTACTCCTTAGCTTGTATTCATATTTACTTTGTGATGTCAAAAGTGTGTAGGGTTAAAACCGTGGTACAACACACTTTGCAATATTAAAGCTCTGTCTGCATTTAAAAGTATAAGGGGAAAACTTGGCCAAACACACGGCCAGCTCCTACTTAGTGGAAGTGTGCTAACAAAAAAACACCTTAAGGTAGTGAAAGACAGCCGTAAGGGCATTTTGCACTTTAAATCATTTCTAAATCTGTTATCTCACCTATATTATTACTTTGGCTGGGGAATAGCTCCACCATTGGCTGAATTTAGCAGAGTCCAGGCACTATTATACAGCGGTGGCCTGAACCACTAGAGAGCAGTTCAGCTTTCCTCGTAGCTGAAGAACTCAAACACTGCGCTAATAATGAAAGCTGGCCGCTGATTGGAGGAGCAGGTTGTCTTTCAATCAGCAGCCGGCCTTCATCCAGAACTAGTGCATGGCGGAATATGAGGACACAACAAATGGTGAATGTATTAGAGGGCAGATCCACACCAGACTTATATTATAAAGAAAATAAACAATGGCTACAAATAACAATTATTTTTCTATTGTTATATCCGCACAGATACATGACAAATGCATCCTGTGTAACTGGAAGATAATGGCAGATTAAATTGTAAGGTTCTTATTTGTTTTAAGAAACGTGCAGAAACAATGCTCAAATAAGAAACAAAGGGAGATATGTGCAAAGCAGAGGTAGGCAACTTGAGTTGCAGCATGATGGCTGACAGGGCATTGTGGGACTTGTAGTTTCACAACATTTGAAGAGTCACAGATTGACCCAGCCTGGTCTAAAGGGCGAGGCTTCGGACAATGGGAGATAACACGAGTCTAACCAACATAAAACAACAACATACAGTAGCCGGTTTACGATTACTAAATTTAACATTATGTTCTCCAACTTTTTCAAACCTGCCTGTGCAGAGATCACATTATCAAGCTTTACGCCAAGCTCACATTTTCCTTGGCCTGACGGTGTCCCTCGCCGATGGCGCCGAGTGTGGACAGATAGACTTTTTCCAGGGCTTGGAGCTTCTCAGCCTGCGTGGCCTCCCATTTGGCTCTCAGTTCTTCTGCCAACTGCTGAAGCTGTTGATCTCGCCTCTCCTTAACGTCATGGCGGATCTGCTGAGCGATGAATTTTTCCTGCTCTCTGACCTAAGGGGAGCAGAGGCCAATTAGCAGGTTCACAACTGGAGAGATGGAGACAGAGCTAAAACATAAACTACTAGATCAGTGTTGACTAACCTGTGACACTCCAGGTGTTTGTGAAACTACAACTCCCAGCATACCCTTCCAGCAATAATCTGCTAGATATTGGCAAAGCATCCTGGGACTTGTAGTTTCACAAACACCTGGAGTGTCACAGGTGAGCCAACACTGTACTAGATTATCATTGCTGTTTTTACACTCCTCCCACTAAAGCGATAGAAATAAAAAATACACACTCCTGATTATTGACAAATAACAAAATACATCACATTACCTGCTGCAGACGTAGCTTTCGTCTTCTTTCCCGTTCTTGCTTTAATATTAAAGCTTCTTCATTTGGGCTGAGCCGCAATGTCCCCACTTTTGCAACTTTACGTTTCATCTTGTCACAGGGCATTAGACATTAGCCCAGTGTGCTGCAGACAAACAGAGCAATAGCAAAATTCAACGAATGGAAGTGGATGTACTCAGTAGCAAGGTTTCTACTAGGCAGCCCGGAATGTTTGAATGCATACAAGATCCTTTTATTGGTATTTCTATGTATTTCCTTCACCCTCCGTAGAAATAGGGATGTGAACAAAATGCGTTTCTAAAGCTCATTAAGATGATTAAAATGCTTTTTTTTTTTTTTTTAAATAAATCTAAAAAAAGCAAAGAGACTTATTTTTCCTACATGAACACAAAGGCAGAACGAAAAAAAAGGGGAATGAAAATAAAAATAATTTTTTAACAAAAGATAAGATGGATTTTGCCACGGGAGAAGAAAAAATAGTACAACAGTAAGTTTAAGATCTACTAGTGAGTAAGAAAGCATCATTCATGTATGTTCCATTCCTTCACCAGGGTCCATAGATGTTGTTCCCTTGGCTTCCATATATAACTTCAAAAGCACAGTGTCAGCGACACCAACAGAGTGTAACCGGTAGCGGCATAGTGTCAGTGATACAGATGAAGTATAAGTAGTAACAGCACAGTGTCAGGGATACAGATGGCGTATAAGTAGTAACAGCACAGTGTCAGTGATATAGATGGAGTATAAGTAGTAACAGTACAGTGTCAGTGATATAGATGGCGTATAAGTAGTAACAGTACAGTGTCAGTGATACAGATGGAGTATAAGTAGTATCAGTGATATAGATGTAGTATAAGTAGTATCAGCAGTGTCAGTGATATAGATGTAGTATAAGTAGTATCAGCAGTGTCAGTGATATAGATGTAGTATAAGTAGTATCAGCAGTGTCAGTGATATAGATGTAGTATAAGTAGTATCAGCAGTGTCAGTGATATAGATGTAGTATAAGTAGTATAAGTACTATCAGCAGTGTCAGTGATATAGATGGAGTATAAGTAGTATCAGCAGTGTCAGTGATATAGATGGAGTATAAGTAGTATCAGTGATATAGATGGAGTATAAGTAGTATCAGTAGTATCAGTGATATAGATGTAGTATAAGTAGTATCAGCAGTGTCAGTGATACAGATGGAGTATAAGTAGTATCAGTGATATAGATGGAGTATAAGTAGTATCAGCAGTGTCAGTGATACAGATGGAGTATAAGTAGTATCAGTGATACAGATGGAGTATAAGTAGTATCAGTAGTGGCAGTGATATAGATGTAGTATAAGTAGTAACAGCAGTGTCAGTGATACAGATGGAGTATAAGTAGTATCAGTGATATAGATGTAGTATAAGTAGTATCAGCAGTGTCAGTGATATAGATGTAGTATAAGTAGTATCAGCAGTGTCAGTGATATAGATGTAGTATCAGCAGTGTCAGTGATATAGATGGAGTATAAGTAGTATCAGTGATACAGATGGAGTATCAGTAGTATCAGTGATATAGATGTAGTATAAGTAGTATCAGCAGTGTCAGTGATATAGATGTAGTATAAGTAGTATCAGCAGTGTCAGTGATATAGATGTAGTATAAGTAGTATCAGCAGTGTCAGTGATATAGATGTAGTATAAGTAGTAACAGCAGTGTCAGTGATACAGATGGAGTATAAGTAGTATCAGTGATATAGATGGAGTATAAGTAGTATCAGTGATATAGATGGAGTATAAGTAGTATCAGTGATATAGATGGAGTATAAGTAGTATCAGTGATATAGATGTAGTATAAGCAGTGTCAGTGATACAGATGGAGTATAAGTAGTATCAGTGATACAGATGGAGTATCAGTAGTATCAGTGATACAGATGTAGTATAAGTAGTATCAGCAGTGTCAGTGATATAGATGTAGTATAAGTAGTATCAGCAGTGTCAGTGATATAGATGTAGTATAAGTAGTATCAGCAGTGTCAGTGATATAGATGTAGTATAAGTAGTATCAGCAGTGTCAGTGATATAGATGTAGTATAAGTAGTATAAGTAGTAACATAGATGGAGTATAAGTAGTAACAGTACAGTGTCAGTGATATAGATGGAGTATAAGTAGTAACAGCATAGTATCAGTGATATAGATGGAGTATAAGTAGTATCAGTGATATAGATGTAGTATCAGCAGTGTCAGTGATATAGATGTAGTATAAGTAGTATCAGCAGTGTCATTGATACTGGTGGAGTATACTCAGCAGCCACAGAGTGATAGTCACTGTGTCCCCAGCAACTGGTAATACAGACTGCATCTCCCAGCTCAGGACCAGCTTAGAGCCCTCGTACCTGTATCCGCTCCCGGTCTCCTCCGCTCTCCGGGCTGTACACACATCAGAGACTAAACGGCTGTTTCCTTACACACATCTACGTCACTTCCGGTCTTCAAAGAAGCCGCTAATGCAGAGCCGGGCAGCGGGAAGCGTGGAACGCATCAGTTGGAACGCAAAGGGAGGAGCTATTCCCAACCTGAGAAACCCCGCCCCTTTCTTGCTTGGTCATTCTCCGTCGCTCTATGGTAATAGAGCTGACTGGCGGAGTGCGCATGCGCTGTACAATAATGTGCACGTGTTTTTTGTTCTGACTTTCGAGGCACTAAAACTTCTAAATAGGTGACTTATTCCATCACTGGTGTATAATTACCTGTGTCTATGTATTAGGCAGCTATATACAATTGGGAAAATGAGCATGACGTTAAATACAAGTGGGATCATATTATGGTAATGCCTCAAACTGAAAAGTGATTTCGTTTACAAATCTAATTATTTTGGAAGGTCAATGAATTTTTCGCCTCTATTAACTTCCACAAATGTTTGACTTTTTTAAGTCTATAATAGATCTGCTATTTTTAATCATAAGTTTAGTTCTTTGTGGTAGTTCTGTGTAGTTAGTTGTGTTTTATGATTATCAGTATGTGTGTTTCAGAGGTGGTTTGTTAGAACATTATTATATGGTAGTGCATATCATTGCAATTGTTATAGTCTCCAGTTACTGAGCAGTTATAGAGATCATCATTCATCTCTGCAGTCAAATTGCAGCTGCATTTTTCCTTCTATACATCCACTCCATGGGCTGATCCAATCAGTGGTGAGGTTCTGTACTAATCTCGTGTCTAGTCACACATTACTGGCAATACAGTAACGGATGCTTAGAAGTGTGAGCTTAAAAGAGTGAAGATTATTATCTATAATATAATACAGTAACATAGCTGTGGGGTTACTACAGAATCTTACCGCTAATTGAATTGGACTTTATGGAGGGAATTCAATTACCTACATAGTGTCTCATGATGGATGTTCCAGAGACACTTTGGGGCATATTCAATTGTTGGCTTTACATGTAAAAGTAACGCGGCGTGCGCACTATTATCGTCATTACGGTAATTGTGTGCGTAAATACCGTTATTACGGTACCTTTCACGCTGGATTTCAGGCAACTGCGAGCTGAAATCCGGCTTAGTATTACCACTTTTAACGCTGGGGGAAACGGCAACAATTGAATATGCCCCTTTGTGACTGAGATTTTGATAGAAATCTCTGCTCATTTTTTGGGGTGATGAAAAATGAGCGTAGATTTCTACTGTAATTGCTGGCAATGTGCGCTCCGCAATGTCTCGGTGTCATTAATGACAGGTAACGATGGATTCAGTGGATAGAGTCAGTGATGGGGCTGTGAAAGGCAATAGACAGCTCGAAGAGGTCAGTAATTGCTTGCTAGGGGAGACTGCTTTGTAGTGATCGATCAGTGATTGACCATTGTCCTAACTGGCAGGAATGTTGGAAGGTCTGGTCTGCTCACCATGGAGAGCACATGCCACATGTAACTGCCACTGGTGCACGCAGCAATTTAGGGGTCTGTGACAGGATGGACCTCCTATGCCACCCTGTTGTGTTGCTGAGGACCAGCTGGGCTTGCCTTGCCACCTTCCCCTTTCTTTATCCCAACTGTGCCCCCTCTAACTGCAGTAGGAGAGGCTTTGTTGCCACCACTAGGCTCCTTCACCCGCACCTAGAACCGCTTCCTGTTGGGTAACTTGCTGCTAGTGTACCCCCTTGCTGGGCACCTGCCTTAGTACCCCTGACCTCACCCTACAGATCAGGGTTGCTGTGGATGGTTCCCCCTGGCCTATCACACTAGCCAGCGCTATAGGTAGTGGGCAGAATGTTGGTACTGGATGCTGGGTCCCAACCTCAGAGCAGCTGAATAATAGATTAGATTGGTCTAATCTGTAGGTCAGGAATTTCATCAGGTAAGTAGGCGTCAAAGCAGGCTCTTAAAGCAGTGATGTTTTATTAGCTCAAGTGTCCTAATAAGGACAGATACACTAGTTTGAGGCACTAGCGATCCTCCAAAAGTTACAGATGAAATTATAACATAACATGGTCAAACAGTGCTCTTTTTATACAGATTCTGACACATGTTGACAGGGGGTGTAACCCAGCCCCATTCTGAGATGGCACCACAAAGTCTGAGATATTACATTCAATGTTTAACATCAGTATATTATATATCTTCTAATCTTGGATTTAGATGCAATTTAAAGTTAACACAATTTACATCAATCTGTAATTTGCTAAATTATGTGCTAGTTGTAGTATTCATGTAGTACATCTATCTTTTTAACAAGACAGGATAAAAAAAAAGCTGATGACCCCCTCCTGTGTATTCAGTGTCAATGAGGACTTGGTCACTCACAAGGAAAATGCCTAATTTGCATGGGATTAACGTGGGATTGCCTGCCTTCAGAAGTTGTAAAACAGATTTCCTCCAACATATGGCTACTGCATCAGAAATCAATGCATTTCCAATTCAGAAATACAACACAATATAAAAAATCAGTACAATTGCACACATTGTCACACTGCGTCACTAATTGAAATAAATATCTACAATAAGTTATTTCTATGTGATCCAGACACAGGTTGTTTTTTTGTGAAGGGGGTTGGAGACAGCCCAGCACTTTAGAAGCACTAGACACGACTCCAAGAGTAATTGCACGCCCCACATGGTGTGGTCACACCCCAAACTTTTTGTGCACGTGGTGGTGTGTACACCGTGTCCTGAGTTTGAGTGGGACAGTATTGAGAGGTGTTGTACACAGTGATTCCAAATCAATAAAATAGAGAAAACATTAAACTTAAATTTTATCGTTGTACCAGTTAAAGTTCAGAGCCCTATATAATGTTCTATTAAAGAGGTTTCCCACTTTTTGTACAATCTACCTCTTCATATACTCCACCCCCCCCCCCCCCCCCTACCTGCACAGGAACCCATGTTAGCTGCTGTCAGTATGCAGGTGCAATTCTCTTAAGCAGTACAATACAATCAATACAGGTATGGGATCTATTACCATCTTTTTGTATTGGAACTTGAGACAAACTGGGACAGGTGTTTCAGACACTTAAGTTTTCAGGGAAGCACAATGAATAAAATGAAATGCCAATTCCATAAGTCAAACATAATTGCAACATATGTCTTGTCTGTGTTCTGGAGAGACGCTCAATATGGCTGGTCCCCAGATGTTGTGTATAGGGGAAAGGCTCCCCTTGGAAGGTACTAGGAGAGTATAATCACACTGACAGACATTTGTGGACACTCCTCACTTCTACCAACAAGCTTCTTAAGAACACCCAGCGTGTTATTAGACAACCTTCTGCCAACGGGAAGGAGGGCAGCCTCCCCTGACTGCAGCAGAGGTCCAGGAACCCGTCACATGCCAGATAAGTATTAGTTTTAGGAGACGTTATCATTTAATTTTAAAAATGGCAATTGTCTTGATGCAAAATTACTGTAACTAGGGCAAGCTCAAGGAGGACAGAAACCTCCCGTGGAGCAGAAGGGTGCATCACTGAAGGGGACGCAATTTAGGAATATTTTAGGTACATTTGGTTAAAATTGAGGGCTAGGGGGGCGGCATTTGTCTTTCTCACCCCAGGCGCTAGAATTCTAAGTTACGGCTCTGAATTCCACATTCGTGGTACCTACCTTGTTGGTAGATCTAAGAAAAAGGGATATAACCACGCCCCCTTAGGGCTGTCTAGAGATGTAAACCACTAGGCTGCACATTACATACCCCCCTTCCCCCAACCTTTCCACCTGCGGGACAAACTTCTCCCAGGTGGGACAGAGCCTTAAAATTGTGACTGTCCTGCAGAAATCAGGACAGTTGGGGGGTATGACTGAAGAGCCACTGGCTAGCCAGACATGAGCTAGACCAGGCCTGGCCATCCTGTGGCTCTCCAGGTGTTATGAAACTACAAGTCCCAGCATGCCCTGACAGTTATCGGCTGGCTACTGTCAAAGCATGCTGGGGCTTGCAGTTTCACATCACCTGGAGAGCCACAGGATGGCCAGGCCTGAGCTAGACAGATAAAGCAATATATTTAGAAAAAGTTGCAGGGTTTCTTGTACAAACAGTAGATTAAAGAAATTTATTGATGGTTGCGGTTGGTTGATGCAAATTTTCAGAATTTGATAGTATTATCCGCTATTTTATTCATCATGGAATGTGTAGGCCTCATGTTAAAGAATATTGGTTCAGCTCATAAGATGACGGCTTCTACCGTATATAGAGGCAGTATAAAGTGTACCTGTCGCTTACACACAGTGGAGTCTTTATTTACATGTGATAATATGAAATTATCTAGTAAAACTGCATTTGACAAAAGAAGATCTTTGAGTTTCTCATCTGATGGTTATTTCAGTAGCTCTTCATTTGTCCATAGATTGTAAGCTTGTCATCAGGGCCCTTCACCTCTTTGTCTGTATTACCCAGTATTGTTTTATTAATGTTTGTTTCCAATTGAAAAGCGCTACGGAATTTCCTGGCACTATATAAATAAATGTTGATGATGATAATTTGTAACAAAACAAGACTAGGGGGTAAATGTATCAAGCTGAGAGTTTTCAAGCGGGTTTGAAAAACCAATCAGATTCTAGCTCATTTATTTAGTACATTCTACAAAATGACAGCTAGAATCTGATTGGTTGCTATAGGCAACATCTCCACTTTTTAAACCCGCCGGAAAACTCTCAGCTTGATACATTTAACCCTAGATCAGGAACGTTTTCCAGCAGTAGATGGCGACAGAGAGTAGGTTCCTGGAGCAAACACAGTCAGGGTTGGCCATTGTCTTTTATGTATTTCTTCCTAATACAAAGTAAATGTGTTAAAGAAGGCTTTCAATTTTTATGTAAGCATTTCAAGTTAAAGATTTCCAGTAACAAAAAATTGCTTTAGAAAAATTGGGAACCCAAACTCTGACAGCTAAATGGCACATACAACACTCCTGGGTAATGTACCCATTACACTTTTATTTTGGGTATGTTTGTCTGATCTATTTCACAACTGTCTTTAGAATACTGAGCCTCTTAGACTGGATACACACTGTCCCGATCACCATGCCGATTCATGTGGACACACTACAGAAAATTTCTCCTTATGCAATATCATTAACGATTTTACCAACGATAAAAAAAAAAGTCCCGATCAGCAGCCGATTCATGTGTACACACTATACACGTTATACAAGATTTTCCGTCAGATCTGTGCTCTTCATCTGTCATAACCATCGGCTGAAAAGATGTTGACTCTGCACACTGCATAGAGATCTACGGACACTGCCGGTCCTGAGTGCATACACACTGCAGAATTGGAACAACATCGTTCCATCGTTGTACGAGATTTTTAGTCCGTTTATAAAATCAAATGAAATGATATGATGAGCTTTGAAACGATAATCATTCATCGTGGGAGCGTACACAGTAATGTGATATCGGACCGAACGATTGTTTATCGTGTGATTGGCCCAATAATCAGCTAAAAACCCTGCAGTGTGTGCCCAGCCTTAGTTCTGTGTATATAAATGCCTTGTACTTCATTGGTATTGTACAGTTCTGCTGGGTACTTAATTCACGATAGACGGTCACAGTAATTATTGCATCTGTTTATAGCATACTTGCCAACTCTCCCGGAATGTCCGGGAGACTCCCGCATTTTGTGAGAGTCTCCCGGACTCCCGGGCGAGTGTGGCAATCTCCCGAATTCTGCCCACTTCACTAGGAAGTGCCCCACTTCCTAGTGAAGTGGGCAGAATTAGATCCCAAACGCCGCGATTCCCGGTGAATCGCGGCGTTTGGCCCCGCCCCCGCTGTCAAATGACGCAATTTGCGTCATGACGTCACAGGGGGCGGGGCCGAAATGACGCGATTTCGGCCACCCCGCCCCTTCACGCCCCCCTCCACTGGCTGGCTCCCGGAAGGGAGCTGAAGAAAGTAGGTAAGTATGGTTTATAGTCACAGGTATACTACACTTTATAACTAATAAAGAGCGCATACAATGATCCAAAATCTCCATTTTTAATACCAAGGTCAAGTTTAAGGCCCTCGGCTGTTATCAATTTTCTATGCTTGTTGAAATACAGAAAATGCAAAAATAAATATACTATCGTATTAGTCTATGGTACAGAAAATGCTTGGATGCTTTTTGCTTTATGCTTTTGGAGGCGCAGCCTATCTTACTTTTTTGTGTCTTCTTTGCTGCTTTTGTCTGAGAGAAAAAAGCAAAGAGCAATCAAATAGAAAGAGACAGAAAAATTTCTTCCGCATTCAGGACCACAAGAAGTGATCTGTCAGTTACACACAATGAAGGCAGTTATATTGTGGGCTGCACTAATATTCATTACCATGAAGGCAGTTATTGGGGACATACATTAGAAACACCCGTATCAGAGGCATGTAAGAAGCAGTACCGGTTAGATGCAAGGGAAATACAGGATTTGTAGAGGGGGGGGGTTTCCACACCAGGCCGCCAGTGGGCGTGACCAGCATGCATGGGGGCTGCTCTGCAACTTTTTCTATTCCTATAATATACATGGGCAATGCTGCGTGCACTACTGTTAGGTGCATGCTCTCCCTTTTCATGTAGAGCTGGGTGAAGCGGGGGCAGGGTCCAGCCACCTCAATTATACAGGCTTGGAGGGAGGTTTCAAGGCATTAGGAAACCCCCCTCGGATTGCTTATGAGATGTTATCAGTTTCCTATTACTGTGAAAAGGCTAATAAAGCCATATACCATAGCTCCCGACATGTCTGTCCCTGGCAGCTGGGCAGGGGGCATGGTCATATTGCCAAGGCGTGGGGCTACAGATCGACAGGGGCATGGTCACACCCCCATAGGTCGGCTTAATACTGTAAAGCGCTAGGCTGCCCATTACATACCTCCCTTCCCCCAACATTACCATCTGCGGGGCAAACATGTCCCTCAGGCAGGACAGTAGTAAGAGCACTAAAATCGGGACTGTTGGGAGGTATGATATATGTTTACACTTGCTCATTGTAGGATTGAAAGAAACCATGGGGTATATTTACTAAACTGCGGGTTTGAAAAAGTGGAGATGTTGCTTATAGCAACCAATCAGATTCTCGTTATTTATTTAGTGCATTCTACAAAATGACAGCTAGAATCTGATTGGTTGCTATAGGCGACATCTCCACTTTTTCAAACCCGCAGTTTAGTAAATATACCCCCATGTCTCTTTCAATGTATTGATACAAAATATTATAACTGTCTCTTAATCCTACTTGTTGGAATATCAGCCATGATTCAAGTTGGTAACCTAGGAAAAAAATAATATAATTATTTCTGATTAAATGTACAAAATAGCATTTTTGATTCTAAGCAATAAATGTATTACACTTTCTAAAAAGGAAAAGTGGAAGTATCATCTATAGCAATGAGTAAGAGGGTCGCTCTGAGAGCAAAAGAAGATGGTACTTTCCTTGCAGGCAAATAAAATAAATAAATGCATTTTTGCACCCCCTGCATTTCAGTATTGTTTGTCCAGGAGCAATTTTGCACCTTTTATTTTTTTGCTCTGCTTTTAACTCTGATGCCCGTAATGACCGTGGGGTAAATGTATCAAGCCGAGAGTTTTCCGGCTAGTTTGAAAATGGAGATGTTGCCTATAGCAACCAATCAGATTCTAGCTGTCATTTTGTAGAATGTACTAAATAAATGATAGCTAAAATCTGATTGTTTTTTCAAACCCGCCGGAAAACTCTCAGCTTGATACATTTACCCCCTTGGTCTCCAAAATAAATATATTTATTTTGTTATATTTTTAGATTATGCTTTTGTATAATAAAAGGAATGTTCTGATCACTTGCATCATTGATTGCTGTTGAGTTTTCCCCACAACTACAGCCTAGAGATGCATTGTGTATAGCTTTACCTAATTTATTCATTGCTAATTAGAAGGAAATGGCGGCAACATTAGTGTGGTTGAACAGTGTCTCCGTACTGCCGTTATCGTTCAACTGTCCGTCCCTAACAACATCTGAAAGATTACAATATGCACCTAAAGACTTACTGTCCATAAGTCTAGTAAAGAACAAACTTACGCAACATCGCCCGCATTCGTCCCTTCCTCTCTCAGGATGCCACCAAAACTATCATCCACGCACTCATCATCTCCCGCCTGGATTATTGCAACCTCCTCCTCACTGGCCTCCCCCACTCCCATCTCTCCCCCTCCGCTCTATACTCAACACGGCCGCAAGACTCATCTTCCTCTAACGCCCCGCTCCTCCTCTGCCTCTCCTTACACTGGCTTCCCTTCCCCTACAGAATCCTTTTCAAACTCCTCACCACCACTTACAAGGCTCTCTCCCACTCTACTGCCCCCTACATCTCTAACCTCCTCTCCATTCACACTCCGGCCCGCTCCCTGCGCTCAGCCAATGATCGCCGCCTCTCCTCCGCTCTTATTACCTCTTCCCACTCCAGAATCCAAGACTTTTCCCGTGTGGCCCCCAGGGCCGGATTTACCACTAGCCAACCTAGGCAATTGCCTAGGGCCCAGCGGTCCCCAGAGGGCCCTCCCAGGGCCGGCGGTGAGACCACCCTTTAAAAATGGGACACTACTTATGGACCAGTGCTATATGCTTGCCCCCCCAGGCTAAAGACTGCCAGCCAGCCCCTGAATAGGGGTATATGTTATGCTAAAAAACTATAGTGCTATGGATTTTTTCAGGGAGGGGGCCCCAAACCAGTATCTTGCCTAGGACCCCATGAGGTCTAAATCCGGCTCTGGTGGCCCCCCATCACTGGAATAACCTCCCTCGTTCCATCCGTCTCTCTCCTACTTTGTGCTCCTTCAAAAGTGCACTGAAAACTCACCTCTTCCGCAAAGCCTACCAACCATCTACTTAACCACCTCACCTCCTCCACTCGCTCTCCTTTCTCTCTTCTGGCTCCCCTTGTGCCTGTTCTGTGTCCCCTCCCTTAGGATGTAAGCTCACATGAGCAGGGCCCTCTTCCCCCCCTGTCTCCTCACCTGTTCTTCTGCTCCGTGCTTATTGCATCAGTCTGCCTGGAGTTTCTGAAGTATTGGTATTTTTGTTTATTGTTCTGTACTGTTTCACCCTGTATAGTCTACTGTTTGTACTGTGTACGGCGCTGCGGAAATCTTGTGGCGCCTAACAAATAAATGATAATAATAATAATAATAATAATAATACCAGAGACCAATCATTTGTACTAAATGCAGAGCCAAATTTGCAACTTAGGCAACACAAGTGCCAGTTTGGACGACTCAGACAGCCATTGGGTGTACCAAATCCATATTTTCAGATTGAGCTGAATAAAGAACCCTGGTACAAAGGATTCTGCTGTACAAAAGTCTGAGCCTTAATTTCCATATAAACATAAGAAGCAGATTCGACGAGCACTTCCACTAGTTAAATTAAACTGAAAAAATTACAATTTCATTTATTTGATGTTAATAAACATATTCAAAATTAAATTAGATGAGGTGTATGTTTGGACATTTGAATCTATAAGGCTTGGCTAACATTTATACACATTTTGCAGTGTGAAATGAATACAACACCCCAATTCTATATCGATTTAAATGCAGCGTACAGGAAGTGGGTCATCTGGATAACTCAGTTGAAGATGCCTAGTTATGGAGCACAAGAAAACAGGTGTTAGCAACCAATCAATACTGTGTCAGGCCTGGATGGTTCCTGTTTCATAGTGTCAGTGAATGTCATTCCTAAGTGCTTCACTTGTATTCAACTCTACAACACTTCAACTGCTCAGTCACATCCACCCACAATTTATTGAATAAAATACACGCTGACAATTCCGAGAAGAGCTTACTGCACGTTACACATTTGTATTGTCCTATACAACACACAATAGCCACATCATTTGTGGCTGTTGTGGAGATGATACACAGGAATAACACAGCTATGTTTTATAGGGCAAAGACAGTATACACAATAAGTGCAGACGGAGTCTTTCCTTATGTGGACTTAACATTGACCCATAAAATATCACCATCTAAGACCTCATAGTGCCATGTTGTTATCATTTTTGTACCTATAGGGGGGTATTCAATTGTCAGCGAGTTGTTTTTTTTGACCGCGTTAAGTCATTTTAACGCAGTTTTTTTTATAATTTTCGAGCGGGTTAACTTTACTCGCAATTCAATTCCATTTTTAACACTCGTTTTTTTTTTATGAAACGGTCCTCTCGCGCTCCAGTAGAAGGTCTATTGAAAGTATAGGGTGTGCGAGAGGCAGCCGCGTTAAAAGCTATTTAATTGTTTTTTAATGCAGCACTTTAATGGGAAAATATGCTGTTTTATCTCGCACCTTTTTGGGGTGTGTTAAAAATAAAACACCTCTGAAAAGTATTTGAAATTATGTAATAATGTGGAGAAAAAAGTGAAACTTATGTTTATCACTAATGTCTAACTTGTGTAAGTTGATTTTCTTGTGAAAAAATAATGAAATAAAATAAACATAAAAAAAATAAAAATAAAATCACTCATTAATTATATTTATGTATGTTTTTGGTACAAATATGAATGTAGCAATGTGTTGTGACATGGTATAGATGATTCTATGGTAAAAAATAGTTCAATGAAACAATATGCTAAAGAAAGTACTGTAATGTAGATATTATCAATGTGTAATGCACTCTAATGTATGGAAATTTATGCAAAACCTTGTTTTTGTGTTGTACACCCTAAATAACCTCCCTGAGTGGGGTGTGTCTATCCAAATACGTGGTCAGTGAAATTGATTGCTATTCATAGGAATATATAGGAGCACTAATATTATTATTTGTCGATCTCATCATGTCTTCATATGCTCCTTAAAATTAACTGTATGACAAGTTAAAATGATATATAGAGTGGTCAAAGTGGGCTGGTATACGGTGGTATGTCATATCGCCACTTCTCCTGCTGTCATCAAATACCATTCACTTATCATGGTCCATGTACTGGTGTCCTCCATGTAGTGAAAGTTAATCAGACTGACTAAATTCCCTACAGTGACAACATTACACACTAGTTGTATACTAGTCAACATACAAAATAAAGACAGTTTTCCCAGTAGGCCTTGGCGGCGATAAATGCAGAGTGGCTACTCCACCTTTGATACAATAGGATCGTGGTGGGGGGGGGGGGATCTTTGGAGAAGTAAGAGTTGGGAGGAACAGAAGGGGAGATAAGGGTCTGTTAGAACACTTTGGATTATGAATTCTCACACAATCAAAGTATTTGTCTTCACTAAGGGATATGGGCATACTTGCCTACTCTCACGGGAGGCTCCCGAATTTCGGGGAGTCCTCCTGGACTCCCGGAAGAGTAGGCAAACCTCCCGGATTCGCCGAAATTCACGGCATTGAATGGTTGAGGCGGGGCTTAACCGTGTCATTAAGCCCCACCCACGCTATTCAATGCCGTAAATTTCTGCATTTTATAGTGGAGCGGGGCTAGGGTGACGACATCATCACAACGCTCCTCCTACCCCCTGTCACATGACTTCTCCCCCGGGATCTCCTGGGGGGAGAAGTTTTGAAAGTTGGCATGTATGGATGCGGGTCACAGCTGAGGTGGAACAGCACTGTGTCAGCCACCATGGATGAAGCAATAAAGGTTGTGGGGACACTCCTGTTCAGGTCCCTGTTCAAAGGTTGGAAATGGGGTGTTGGATCTCCACTGCCTAGGCACAGATGGCGGAAAGCGTCTCCAAAAGTGTATATGGATATGCTGGCGCTAGTGCCCTGCAGTGCCGTTTTGTCCCCACTTTAAATTTGAACCCATATTTAATAAAGTTGTGACCTTTTTTTGCCAAGTCTTTCTCTGTTATGTCTGGCTACAGGGTGACTGTCAGACCTTGCCGTGGATGCATGTCTGCCATGTTTTGAAATATTAATGTGTAGCTACTAGTTGTTTAAAATTGGGACACTTTGACTCTTATTAATAAGAGTCAAAGTTAGCACTGTGGTTAGCACGTCTGCCTCCCAGCACTGGGGTAATGAGTTCAATTCCCGACCATTGCCTTATCTGTGAGGAGTTTGTATGTTCTCCCTGTGTTTGCGTGGGTTTCCTCCGGGTGCTCCGGTTTCCTCCCACACTCCAAAAACATACTGGTAGGTTAATTGGCTGCTAACAAAATTGTCCCTAGTCTCTCTCTCTCTCTCTCTCTCTCTCTCTCTCTCTCTCTCTGTCTGTGTGTGTATGTTAGGTAATTTAGACTGTAAGCTCCAATGGGGCAGGGACTGATGTGAGTGAGTTCTCTGTACAGCGCTGCGGAATCAGTGGCGCTATATAAATAAATGATGATGATATTGAGGAATAAGAGTGATGTTTATTGACACATAATTAAAAGCGCAATCAGTTTTACCATTAGTTTCAGGTTAGCAAACATCAATACGTCAATACATCTTATGCCAGTTAATAAAAACAAGTAACAATTTATCAGTCAGAAAAAACAAGAAAATACATGAATAATAATAATAATAATAATAATAATAGACACCCCAACAAGGAATTTGGAGCTGGGTGTTTGACACAATAAATAACTGGTCAAGTATTAGTAAATTCCTTAGGTAACATTTCCCCATTTGCAGAGACATTTTATTATTCACAATCCGTAGTGGTAACACGGGAGCACGGCTGTTTATGTTATGTGTCCACAGTCACGTTTGAGAATGACACAAGTATTGGTTTTCACAAAGTTTGCTGCTTCAGTGTTTTTAGACCTTTTTGTCAGATGTTGCTATGGTATACTGAAGTAAAATTTCAAGCATTTCATAAGTGTCAAAGGCTTTTAAAAGAGTGAATATTTGCAGTGTTGACCCTTTTTTTTGAAGACCTATGCAATTCGCCCTGGCATTATTAAAGTAATTCTATCGTTTTAAAATAAGCATTGCCCAATCAATTGTATGTGTATTCAAAGCACATGGTGGTTTATTTTAACAGATGTAAATAGTCAACAATTCAATACATTATTATATTATGATACAGTACAGTACAGCACAGCCAATACCAAAAGATAAGTACATACCAAATGCAATCGCTTGCGCACGCTGCGCACCCACCGGACCCGATGGACAATATTCTGTATAGAATATTGTGTCAGAGTTGACTGAGGCCCCAGTGAGATGCAACTAATATATATACAGTCAGTGTTTCATTGTGAACAATAGAGATGACGTAGATTGTTTCTATAGGTCCAGACGTTGGGTGGGTCCAGGCCAGACAGGTAATAGGTTGATTCAATCTAAGGAATCCAAAGGTGGGGGTCTTCTGTCCAGGGGGTCTGCTCCTTTTCATAGCCAGTATCATACAAAGGTTTACTCTCTAATATCAATAACTAAAGTATGCAATGTGCGATCTCTTCGCCGACTGCACCGGACAGCTGCTGATGATTAGGGCTTCAATATGATATCAGGCATGACACCTTTCCTATTACCTAAACCTTTAATAACACTACAATGTACATATAATCAATATATATATATATATATATATATATATATATATATATATATATATATATAGACTAATAATAAACCGAATACTATCTGCTCCTGAATTACAGTGTAACAGAACCAATATGAAATTATATAAATAACTAACTGTTGTAATGCGAGTGTGTGCGTGCGTATTTTACCGTGCGAACGCACCACGTCACGTAACATGTGGCGTACGCTTCGCAATACGCACGGCAAACCAATATTAAACCAATATACTTTCGTTCATCCAATTATACGACTTGAACAGTCCACCCTTTGATAGTACAATAAACTATCACCTTAAAGATGTTATATGCAGGATCTCAGTACCACGTTTCATTGTTATGTAATACAAATCCCCCTTGGTGTATGTCCACGCTGTTTGTAGATCTAAACAAGTTATCATGAGAGAGAGTCTTAATCCTCTAAACGACTTCTTCTTTTACTATAAACCGTACACTTCTGGAGCTTGGAGATAACCTTTTGTATGCCCTTCAAGGGTGCAATAAAACACTTAATACATTATTTGGAAAGGTACATGGTACAGTAGAACGTGTATCAGCTATACAGAATTCTCTACTACAGTTCTTCAAGCTTAACAGGTTCTTCTGTCCAACGCATGTCTTCAAGCTCAGAATACATTTAAACACTTTATGTTCATCAATAGCATCATCCTATGTCTATCAATAATGTCATATGCAATCTCCTTCAGCTTGCGTTAATATACACACATCTAATAAAGTCACCAGTTCTTTTCATCAACACTTGTGGGCGGGCTATTGTCTGTTCGTTCTTCCCAGTCTCTCAATACTCAGATTTAACAGTGATTGGCTTGCAAAGCATTGGGAGACTTCAAACTAAGGGACCTAGGTGTCCTACTTTTTCCCTTAGTGACCTCCCGCCTATAGTTCGGGTACCTCAAGAATATTTAGTGGAAAGAGAACTAATCCTACTTGATATAATCACTGAGGCACGTGTGAGCACGCCCAGCACTTTGTTTGGTCTAAAACCTTACCCTCCCAAGAATGATAATCATTCTCAAGGATGCATGCTCAAGTCCGAATATTACTGGACTGGCATCGCTGGGTGTGTCTCTTTTTTAACTATGGGGTCGCCGTACTTACGGGCGTAATGCTACTCAGACAATAGCCCCTCGCACTTTCTCCAATCTCCAAGGTTTCTAAATTTTCCTTTACCCCTGAATTGAATAGAGTAATTGACTGGACTGATTATGCTACTAACTTCTTTCTCCCCAATACCTCCTTATCATTACCTGAACCAGTCTCTGTCACCTGCTAATAATCGAAAGAATTAACCGCCCTGAGAAGAAAATGTAATGAGAGAACACAAAACAGGAAAAACTACAACTTCATGCTGGACAACAGTCTTAGCCTTTGGCTCAGGTGCTACTAACTGCATTCGAGGCCTTCCAGTACAAACTCATGAGTGCCCTTGGACCCTTCTCTGAGTGTTGGCCCCTCTGCAGTGGGTGGTATGGGCACCAGTGTGTCTCTGCTACCCTTGAAGCCGTGAGGCTAGTAGCCTACACCAGGTACCTGTCTGGCAAATAACCCAAGCTTAAGAAATTTCTGCTCCACAACTTACTCTCCCGATCCAACATCCTGACAGTTAGTGTGACCTTTCAGGAAACAGAGTTTTGGACGTTCTCGGTTGCTGTCTCACTATTTACCTTCTCTAAAGGTCTAATCTAGCCTCCCAGTTACAATCTCATCTCACGAGGGGTCAAGAACATTTCAAAAACTGACAGGTTAGGAGTCTGCCCAGGGGTGATCTCTTGGTAGCGGGAAAGGACTAGTGGCACTTCAATCAAGTTCCAACTCTTATTCTATTCAATTCATTCTACCGAGTACCACTACTTTATGTTCACACTGGTTTATGGCTAACTGAAAGTATGTGATTTGTTACCACTACTCATACATTGTACATCTATTATCAACAACATGAATACCCCTATCATCTATTATAACTCTAGGACTATCACATTAAATAACAAAAGCTTTGAGTATGATACAGTAATACATTAGACACATTTCAATACACCTCTACCCAGACATATTTCATTGGTACACCTGTGTATACTTGAGGATCCTGCATGGTGGTAATTGGATGACGTGTATTTGTTTTACCTGGAGGAAAACCCATCAGCAAAAGGGATATGGGATGGCTCTATTGGTCTACCTTGTCCATCTCTCCAGAGTCCACCAGACTCCTCACCACATCTCTTCACCTTCCAGACAGTTTATCCCTCGGGTAACACAAATCTTCCTATATTAACCAATATGTGTATGCGTGCATGTGTGTGTGTGTGTTCACCTTTTTAAAACTAAAACAATACAACAAAGAACAAAACAAAACATAGATTTGTTAGCTGTCACATAAAACCCTGCTGTCTATTTGACAGCTATGTTCTCCCTGGTGTGACAGCCATGTATGGTTGTGCGTGTAAGTGTGGACCTTACTAGCAGCTACTTCAGTTGGTAACTGTGTCACTGTATAAAGTCCTCTATGTAGTGTCCTAATCATGTGCTGGTATTGCTATAAAACGATTTCTCAGTCACCTCAACATCGCCCTCTAGACTAGAAAAATGCTAAAGACCAATGTATATCAATCGATTTTCCCTCTGCCAACTCACATGTCATTCTCAGTACCTCATATTCAGCTACTTGACTAAGTGGGAAAGGCAAAGAGGTCTCTTTCTATAACACTTTCTTCAAATATAACAGTATCCAGTACATGCCTGTCTAACAGTGAAAATTATAAAACATGAAAATTCTACATTTTCTAGGGTTTCACATTATGTCGTATCTTGTGGTAAAAATCCTACTCCAATGTTCCACACAGAGATGCATATCTGTATGCCTATCCTCTAGCAATCTCCTGTCTCCACCCTTTGTGCATCCATAAAAAGGCACATTTTTGTACAGGAGGCACGAGCCAAAACAAAAAAAACAAAACAGATATGCAATCTATAACACATGAATCGTATTTCCACAACAGAACCTTTCTGCTTAAAATCAGCAGTTTCTATACACATGAAAACAAAACCCCTGACTGTTTCTCTAACTTATGTCAATCTAGTGTGTGTATCTCTGAATTTGTCTTATGTAAAATCATAAAAATATGTTTTAGTCCCATTGTTGAGGCTGTGTCTGATTTTATCTCTACCAGAGGGAGAGAGAGAGAGAGAGAGAGAGAAAGGTGGAGAGGTAGAGAGAGAGAGAGAGAGAGAGAGACTAGCGTTTGTGTAAAGAATGAGAAATAGGAAAGCAATGAATGATGGGAATACAAAGGTTTGAATAGAAACATACATGTAGAAAGGGAGATTTTTACAACAAAATGACAGCTGGATTGGACTCTGACTCTATGGGGAAATGGCTGTATTCATTCCACTGTTCCCCTTAGCTATTTGCTAACTATGACCCCTCCCCATACTTGACTAGGGGTTCTTAACAGTGCAATCCAGTGTCGTCCGTCATTTGTTCATTAAGAACTCGGTATCTCACAGACTACATACCTTTTCAACGGACTTTTCTAACTTATAATAGAGAAATGTAAAAATGTACTCTTAGTGACTCATATTTTCTCTGACATACATAAAACGATATTTTGGAGCAAAGTATGTACATACTTCATTGTTGGATAATGATTCTCAGCCAAACAAATTATCATGAGTCACTGCAGCCTAAAACAAAAGAGTGTTCCAATTGTCTATTGTTAATTAGTCTTTCAAGAGTAATTCTTCTATTTCTCTATCTCACCCCTTTTAAACACTTGTCTATACTTCTTTTGTGTCCCCTCTATCTGTGAAAAGAAAAACAAGATAGTTATCTTAAAACAGCAAACACAACAAACATTTCTATTCTTTGCCGTCGGCTAGCAATTTAGGAAAACAAACATGTGACAACATAAAACGAACAAACAAAATCAACAAAGATTACTTTTAAAAAAATAAGTTTCTTTCTACATTTTGCACCTTAATGCTCACCACAGATTAACTCTAGGGTCGGCTATATTTCTCCCCCAGGAATTGGCTGCTATGAGGTGCACAGGAAACTGTTGAGAAGTCTCCGAGACTTGTGTGCGCCGTCTCTGTGGGTGTCTATGTGATTCCCCCTTAGATGGGCCAAGTCTCTTTGCTTCCACTCTTGTCATTGTACAGTCCTGTGCTTGGTGTCCCATTTTAGTGCATCTAAAACACTTTCTCAACTCATGTTGTTTCTCTTCTTTTTTACAATCTCTTGCAAAATGGCCTTCTTCGTTACACTTAAAACACCTGATTTTTCTATGTTTCTTATTATGTGGGTTGTATGCTGGTGGTCGTGTGTGCAATCCCTCTAGTGCTGGGATACTTACCATCATTACCCTATCACTTAGTGCTTTTTCCTCTTTACATATATTTTTATCATGTCCTATAGCTGACTCCCTGAGAACACTTACAGTGATTCCTTTCCAGTTTGGTAATGAAGTTTGCACCCTTCTTTTCAAGTTTTCCCTGAGGCCATCCATTAGAACTTTAACAGCAACCTCCCTGTAATATACATTATCTTTTATGTCTGGTACCCCAGTATATTTGACCATCTCCATCAGAGCCCTGCCAAAGTAGTCTGTTGCATTTTCACTATCTTTTTGCTGGATACTAAAAATTTTACTCCAGTCCACTATCACTGGGAAATATATGGCCAACTGTGTGATTATATTTCTAATATTGTCCTGATTATCATCCTCGGTTAAGGATTCATCCTCCTCCAACATACAATCATTAATGAACTTTTGTATATCAGTATTGAGAGGAAGACAGGCCTTCAATAATACTCGCCAATCTTTATTAGTTGGCTCATACACATTACCATAATATCTAATAAACTGCTGACATTTGGTCAAATCTTTCCTAGGATCAGGGAAATCAGACAAAATTGAAAATGTTTCAGACCTAGTGCATGGATCATGCTTTGCTACATGTTTTAAGGGAACATCACTATTCCTGTCTGCTTTCCCATTGGGAACTGCTGCTGTGCAGACAGGATGTAAGTCTACCAGATCACTAAAACTAGTTGCTGAAATTGCTGCTGCAGTACAATGGATGTCTCCCCCTGTGTTAACCTTTTCATTATTCTCACCACTTTCAGCAGCTGCCCCTGCTGGTGGGACCATTCCTCTTCTTTTTCCTGAAACATTACTTTTAACGTTACTTAAAACAACATACAACTTACTAGTTACAGTTTTTACATTTTTGGTATTGGCTGTACTTCCCGCCCCAACCGAATTTATCGGGGGCGTGTTTGCGCTCAGTTCGCCACGCTTTGCAATGCATACTTCCGGAATGCTTGTTTCCGGTACGCTTACTTCCGCTGAACACGTGTTTTTCTTTACACTCACTTCCGCTGTGCGTTCGCTGCTCTGCCACGTGTTACCTTCCATTTGCCACAATTTTAAACAGTCATCATGTTCAATTCTCGTTTTTGTTGATTTAATCAACCGCACTTTATCTCTAACATTATTTAACACCTCTGAGTCAAGAGTACCTATGTTTTGGGAAAGGTTTCACACACTCCAGGGTCATCTTGACCCATTTGTCGCAGTATGCTGTTGCATACGCATCATATTTATTAAACATACGGAACCTTGCGGAATCAATTGGTCCTTCCTTAAGCAGCATAACATTAACCATCTCTAGCGTTTGCTTAGCACCCATTGTGAAAACAACATATTTCTCAATGCTACGCAAAAAAAGACTTTTTACCTGTTCTCCTTTCAAACAGAACTTACTAGAGATTTTTTATCCGTGGACGGTTTCACAGGCTACGCCCACGCACCTCCTAACCCAGAAATATCACTATGGACAACAGAAATATCAGCTCCTCGATATCCTGGCTCTCCACAAAATTCTGTTGAGTATTACTGAACTGGTAGTACCGGGGTTTTATACCCGTTTGTACCAGCGTAATTCCTCTCAGCTGTTCAACCCAAGTCACAAGCACGGTTGTACAACCATGCGGTCCGATCGCACCGCTTAGCAATACTAACTATTACTAAACTTTGCGATTACTCTTGGGGAGAAAGTTTCCAAAAGCTTTTTAACTGTTCTCTTTTCAAACAGGGCTTTTGCTGCCAGTATACCTGCCTTGTATACTACCTCGGTTGCAAGCCCGCCTCGTCAAGCGGCAACCGATATCCCTGTCTTTTTGACAGTAAATCAACTTTCACTTCAAAATCATACAATCACCAAACATATACACCTTAGTTTTCTGCACAGAAAATAACTTTCCCAAACAATGGCACTATCTTTTCAGAGACTTTACCATGTGCTTACAGTATGCACATATTAACTATCAAAACTATTGTTCAACCACGTGGCAAATCTACCAGAAGTTCGCGTACGCACAGCAGGAAATACACATACGCTCAGCAATGCGATACACTTAAAACATAAAACGACAATAAAAAGAAACATTTTTCTTTCTTGTCCCTAGATTCTAATTAGCGTTCCTTCAGTCTATGCAACAACGGACATTCGGTTTCACAACACACAGTGAACCACAGGTCTTAGACGTATTACGTTCTTTCCTGCTTTATACGACGCGTCCGTCCATCCACCCTTTGTTGAGGAACCGAATATCGTAAGCGTTGCATACCTGCCGGTAACGTAACTCCTAACTCAAGAGCCCCCAAATTATTAAAGTAATTCTATCGTTTTAAAATAAGCATTGCCCAATCAATTGTATGTGTATTCAAAGCACATGGTGGTTTATTTTAACAGATGTAAATAGTCAACAATTCAATACATTATTATATTATGATACAGTACAGTACAGCACAGCCAATACCAAAAGATAAGTACATACCAAATGCAATCGCTTGCGCACGCTGCGCACCCACCGGACCCGATGGACAATATTCTGTATAGAATATTGTGTCAGAGTTGACTGAGGCCCCAGTGAGATGCAACTAATATATATACAGTCAGTGTTTCATTGTGAACAATAGAGATGACGTAGATTGTTTCTATAGGTCCAGACGTTGGGTGGGTCCAGGCCAGACAGGTAATAGGTTGATTCAATCTAAGGAATCCAAAGGTGGGGGTCTTCTGTCCAGGGGGTCTGCTCCTTTTCATAGCCAGTATCATACAAAGGTTTACTCTCTAATATCAATAACTAAAGTATGCAATGTGCGATCTCTTCGCCGACTGCACCGGACAGCTGCTGATGATTAGGGCTTCAATATGATATCAGGCATGACACCTTTCCTATTACCTAAACCTTTAATAACACTACAATGTACATATAATCAACATATATATATATATATATATATATATATATATATATATATATAGACTAATAATAAACCGAATACTATCTGCTCCTGAATTACAGTGTAACAGAACCAATATGAAATTATATAAATAACTAACTGTTGTAATGCGAGTGTGTGCGTGCGTATTTTACCGTGCGAACGCACCACGTCACGTAACATGTGGCGTACGCTTCGCAATACGCACGGCAAACCAATATTAAACCAATATACTTTCGTTCATCCAATTATACGACTTCAACAGCATGCTGTCAATCAACTTCTGATGGCCGCCCATTCTTGCCTAATCAATGCTTGGAGTTTGTCAGAATTTGTGGGTTTTTGTTTGTCCTCCCGCCTCTTGAGGATTGAAGTCTGGGGAGTTTCCTGGTCATGGACCCAAAATTTTTATCTTTTGATCCCTGAGGCACTTAGTTATCACTTTTGCCTTATGGAAAGATGCTCCATCATGCTGGAAAAGGCATTGTTCATCACCAAACTGTTCTTGAATGGTTGGGAGAAGTTGCTCTTAGAGGATGTTTTGGTACCATTCTTTATTCATGGCTGTGTTCTTAGGCAAAATTGTGAGTGAGTCCACTCACCTTGGCTGAGAAGCAACCCCACACATGAATGGTCTCAGGATGCTTTACTGTTGGCATGACATAGGACTGATGGTAGCGCTCAACTTTCCTTCTTTGGAAATGCGTTTTTCCAGATGCCCCAAACAATCTGAAAATGGATTCATCAGAGAAAATAACTTTACCCCAGTCCTCAGCAGTCCAATCGCTGAACTTTTTGCAGAATATCAGTCTGTCCCTGATGTTTATCCTGGAGAGAAGTGGCTTCTTTGCTGGCCTTCTTGACACCAGGCTATCCTCCAAAAGTCTTCACCTCTCAGTGCATGCAGATGCACTCACACCTGCCTGCTGCATTCCTGAGCAAGCTCTGACTGGTGGTGCCCAGATCCCGCAGCTGAATCAACTTTAGAGATGGTCCTGTCGCTTTCTGGATGTTCTTGGGTGCCCTGAAGCCAACTATTTAATCTCTTTCCTTGAAGTTCTTGATGATCTGATAAATGGTTGATTTAGGTGCAATCTTACTAGCAGCAATATCCTTGCCTGTGAAGCCCTTTTTGTGCAAAGCAATGATGACTGCACGTGTTTCCTTGCAGGTAACCATGGTTAACAGAGGAAAAACAATGATTTCTAGTACCACCCTCCTTTTAAAGCTTCCAGTCTGTTATTCTAACTCAGCATGACAGAGTGATAGCCATCCTTGTCCTCATCAACACTCTCACCTGTGTCGAGAGAATCACTTACCTGATGTCAGCTGGTCCTTTTATGGCAGGGCTGAAATGCAGTGGAAATGTTGTTCTTGGGATAAAGTTCATTGTCATGGCAAAGAGGGACTTTGAAATTAATTGCATTCCATCTGATCACTCTTCATGACATTCTGGGGTATATGCAAAATTTGCAAATTGCCATCATAAAATCTGAGGCTGAGACTTTGTGAAAAACAATATTTGTGTCATTCTCAACATTTTTGGCCATGACTGTATATACTTTTCACATAATAACCTGCAGTTCTCTCATTTTCCCACTGAAAATAAGCTGATATCAATGAATCAGCTGAGGTTAGAGGTTATGCTTTAGACATCAATTAAAAGAATCTCAGCCAGGTTTTTTTGTGGTTGAAAAATGAGTGGGAGAAGCAGAATGGGACTATTACCCCACTGTACAGTACAACTGCAGAGCCGTAACTTAGAATTCTAGTGCCCTGGGCCAGAAAGACAAATGCCGCCCCCCTAGCCCTCAATTTTAACCAAATTAACCTAAAATATTCCCAAATTGCGCCCCCCTTCAGCGTTGCGCCCTGGGCGGTCGCCCCTGTTGCACAGCCCTAGTTACGGCTCTGTACAACTGGGTCTGCTTTGGTAGGTATTTGGATGGTGTATTATAAATGTAGGAGCTACACAGTTATTGGAGCCAGCCCAGTAGTATATAAATAGAATAATTCATAATATACATACAGCTCTACATTTTAGACCAAAAAAGGGACAATTTATTTGTAGAAATGACAGGATGTATGAATTATATTAGTGGGAATGAATTGTGTAATTATGATTTTTTAATTAGCACCAAAATTAGTACATATATACCATATACATCTATTATACCCTGTTGTGCTTCCCTCACATGCTTTTGTTGTACTGAATGGGTTAAACTGCAGCATGACTGAGTGGGCGTGGCTCTGCCCGCTAATGCAGCCACGTCAGCCCTTAGCTCTCGGCCACCTAATAAAGTTTTTTACACTTTGAAGACACCGCTGGTGCGTGCTGGGAGTTGTAGTTTTTCGCCTTCCGCTCCAGAGCTTCTGCTCATGGACTGCTCGCTGGAACCAAGCTGAGCGCAGGAGGTGAGCGATTCCGCGCAGCAATGGGGGAAAGTGGCAGCGCTCGTTTTAGGCTTAATGCATTGGATTATAAGCGGTAGCTGCGGGGCTGGGTAAGACAGTGGGTATAAGTTGTATGGAGGGTGGTCACCGCTTGGCAGCGGGCAGGGGGGTTGGTTAGGATCTCTGGACTGGGTCCTGGGGGGGGGGTCCACAACCACTCTGATCATGTTCTGTGATTGATCACTTGTGGTTGGTGCTGTAGTGATCTGCAGCAGGGCCAGTCTGCAGTGTTTCACATAGTTTGGAGAAAAGTTATTTTGTCCCACAGTTGCCAACCCCACCCCTCTGCTCGCCCCTCTGGCTTCATTGCCTGCAGCTAGTGCTGTGATGGCAGAACTGCTGACTGGCACAAATTGGTAAGTTTTGGGTTGTCTTTACTGACCCTCTTTTTTGCTCCCCTTCTGCTCCTCTCTTTTTTGCTCCCCTTCTGCTCCTCTCTTTTTTGCTCCCCTTCTGCTCCTCTTTTTTTTGCTCCCCTTCTGCTCCTCTTTTTTTTTGCTCCCCTTCTGCTCCTCTTTCTACCCAAATTGTCAGTCTTATGTGTCTTATACAGAGATCTCTAGGGATAAATCCATGCATAGGCTTCTAACTTTATAATAGTATCCACTCTGTTTGTTCCCTGATTTAGTGCATGTAGATCTGTTTGATCATCTCCATCATATTCTGCTATGTCTATGAAAACATGAAAAGTGCTTTATTTTTAAAACCATTCTCTTTGGGCTATTTGAAATATGGGGAGATAGGATATCTCTGCTTGACATCTTGCAGTGAAGCAATTAGGCTACCGATTTGTCAGCCTGTATTGTTGTAAGAGCTTAGTCATTTTAATAGTAATAAGGAATCATTTTTGTAAAATGCTGTTGTATAATAAGCCCATGGTGTGTAAATACCATAATCAGTTCAGTGAATAATAGAATGTGAATAATATGGCATGGAATGTGTAATGCAGATAAGTCTGGAAAAGAGTCAAGTGATGTGGGTAGGTTGGTATATTAGTGTGTGTCAGAGGAAGGAAACCTGTGTTTGTGCCAGTGGTGGTGGAGTAATAAGTCTCCCCAGTTTTGTCAGGTCTGGGTATTGCTGGGATTTGTAGTGTCAGCGGATACTAGTAAACCACAACTGCCTAAGTCAAGTGTATACCTCTCATTCAGCCAGACTTCTGAAATGTATTGTTTTTTTGAGACCAACCTCTAAAGCTGTACATGAAACAATGCCAGCTGCTTTGTATGCCACGTTTTAATTGCAAGCACACAGCATGACATTTTAAGTGTGTAGATTTAATGAGATTATTTAACTATAACCTCATGATATTGAAATCTGTATGTATACTGTGTATGGCTTTTTCTGGAACCAGCAACATATTGCTTTATAATATGCCGACTGCATTAGAAGCAAAGGTCTTTTAGTGTGTTCTTGTCAGTGTTTCATGCTTAATTGCTTAACATTATTGAAGTTTAGTTTTATTAGTAGATAAAGGGGACATACTTCATGGTAGAACGTTCTTTAAGATAATACCACGTGTGTATAACCCATTGTAAACCTGTGCGTTCAATAGAGAAAAAAAAAATACAAGACAGATATACACAGTGGCCAATGACTGCTTGTCTCATGCAATTGTCTGCTCAATCAGTGATGACATCTTACTGTGTATATATGCAATGCTGTTTAAAGCAGATAGGCAGGTACCAACAGATCTTGCATGTGTGCAATTCATATAGTGAGTGGGCAAGATAAAAGTTTCAGATTATTATAAATGTAACGTGGTAGTGGGTGCCAGACCTGCTGGTATGATCTCAGGAACAGTATCCTGATGGGGGGGGGGGTGTTAGCACATTGTTGTCGTGGGTGTATTGAGACAACAGTAGTCTACAGAATACTTCTCCTACCAAAGTATTTAGTGATCTGCCGGCTGCTGAGGCTCACCGCCACTTCTGCGTCTTCCACTCCCCCCATTACATTGTAGATCACCATGTACTTTTTAACACGCTGTCCTCCATGTGTGAGACTGGACTCTAGTGGTTCTATTCATAAATTTTTAATTGTCCCTTTTCAGTCTTGCACAGACCAACCTTGGATATAATTCTCTCATAATTGTTTTTTTTTGTTGTTTGTTTTTCTTAAACCTTCCTCCACTGTTTCATTAACACCAGTTGAGATGCTATGGGGTGCACAACATAAACTACTCTGTACTGGCCCTTTACCAATTAATATATATATAAAGCACCATTCCTGTATGGCATGCCAGTTGGTGAATAGTGTTGGCTGCCGCAAGTTCTGTATACTATAATGCCCGGGGACGGTCTACATTTGCTGTGAAGACAACCTCTCAACACTCCCACTAGAGCGCACAGAATGGGAGCTTAGAACCAGCGTTCTGCACCGTTGATTACCAAAATGAAGGGTTGGTGTCTGCACAGTATAACCACCAGATTGTTGTATCTGCATAAAGAACATTTGTGTGTGTGTATATGTGTGTATATATATATATATATATATATATATATATATATATATATATATATATATACATACACAAATTTATTTTTTGACACAGAGCACTTTGTGTGCTGCAAAAGTCTCTGTGCTTGAACTTTTTATGAAGTCAGAGGTGGATGTTACTTGCAGAATAGAACAGATAAAATGACAAGCATATTAAACCAGCCTTAGCTAAATGTAACGTACCAGCCATGAGCCCCCATGCATGATTTACTAACCTGTGCACCCGTACTTTGTACCAGATATATGCCCATAAGTATGAGAGTATGTTGCAAATATAATTTACCAGCCATATCCCCACACTTTTATATTGTGCCAGAGGCATTATATCAGGTCTCGTAATATACCAGCCTCTTCCCATACACAATAAACCACATTAAGCTAGCTCTGTGACAATGCACATAATATACCAATCATACCATAGATTGCCACAGCCTATGCCCCCCATATATTGTACCATGGTCCCATACACTTACCAGCCTGTGCTCCACAAATATACCAGTCATGTGACATAGACATCATATGCCAGGCTCTGCCAACAATGAACTAGTTTTGTGCCCATAAACCATATGCCCCCCCGCTTCCACCATATTAGCGACCGGGCATTATTTTGAGCTGATTCCTCTAATGCACAGGGGGCCGGGGAGTCATTGTGTACAGGAAGGCAGAGTATTTAAAGTCCTGCTCCGTTCACCAGGGGCCATGTCTGTCGCCGTGGCGACCAGTATCTGTCACTTTCCTGGGCACAGGTAATTTATACCATCCGTTAAAGTGTGAGCAACAGTGGAAAGTCTGGGTAAGATCAAATAGTGGTTTTTACACTCATGTTTTATACATGGGAAACCCAATTTTTGGGTTTAGTTGTCTTTTAAAGGTTTGTCTGGCAGGATGAGCCAGCGTTCCAAGTAATGGCTGCTTCACATGGGTAGAAATGCTGACTGCCTCTCCATGCATTCCTGTGTAGTTGGACCTGATGGTACGGGACCTCTTTATGGACAACAGGGTTACTGGCCATATATGTGCCCTGTGTCGTTAAATCTTATTTTTGCCCAACAGAGTTTGAGTTTGTGCACGGAGCCTATGGGCAGGTTTATATACTAAAAAAGAAAGCAAATGGCACCTGCGGGCGGTGTGGCTGGGTACACCCACTGTTGGTAGCAACTGAAGCTGCATTCAAGAAGATGAACTACTGATCAGCACCAAAGTATTTAGTGATCAATTGGCACCATCCCGTCTGTATGCTGCTCACTGGCCAACAAACAGAAAGGAGCGCTGGTCTGAAGTGTGGTATAGGGTCTCCTAAACAGTTGTCCCCGATATAAAACGTACACATAAAATATAGCAGGCGCCCACCACACTCAGATTCCAGTGGACTTGTAACTGGGGAACAAATCTATATTGCAGCGAGGGGTATTTTAAATGTATTTATAAACTAAGACGCAGCATGGTACCCCTTCTTCAGAAGTATTAAGTAATGATATAAAATCATATCCGCTATATTGGATCAAATTAAAGATGCCCCCTGCCACCAGCGTCAACCGTTGCATGTTTTGAATGTACCAAGAAAACAGAATCAGACTCCATCATCATCATCTATTTATATAGCGCCACTGATTCCGCAGTGCTGTACAGAGAACTCATTCACATCAGTCCCTGCCCCATTGGAGCTTAGTCTAAATTCCCTAACATACACACACAGACACACACAGACACAGATGGAGACTAGGGTCAATTTTTGATAGCAGCCAATTAACCTATTAGTATGTTTTTGGAGTGTGGGAGGAAACCAGAGCACCCGGAGGAAACCCAGGCAAACACGGGGAGAACATACAAACTCCACACAGATAAGGCCATGGTCGGGAATTGAACTCATGACCCTTGCGCTGTGAGGCAGAAGTGCTAACCACTAAGCCACCGTGCTGCCTATGTCACGCTCTTCTTCTAATAATGGGTGCATTAATGGATTGCTGACTTAACCCATAATACTATATGTCGCACATGGATTACATTACATTGATTCAAGTTAATAGCACAATAAAATGTTAAGAGAAAGCAGGATTACTATTGATGCATTTAAGTGTGTGTGCTGTTGTAAGCTTTGGTTCACAGTGTACAGATGACCTAATAATATACTAAAACAAGTGACATAAATACTTTCTGTTGATGCAAGGATAATTAAAAAAGAGATAAAGGCAAAAAGCTGCCAAATTCATTGTCTCATTAAGTTCTTTCCGGACTTATTATTCTTAATTTACATATCCAAAGCAAGCTGGTTGTTGCAGTTGCTTATAATGATCTCCCCCCAGGGGATGTGTGTGTTTGACCAAACTTCTTGTATTAAAGCTGCCATGCTTACAATTGCTATTGTGTACAGTCATGCTGTGGGTGGAATCGGCAGTGAGCGTAACCCTCTGATGTTATTAAAACTGGTCTTTGAATTTTCTTTTAGGCCTTTCCGCATACTGCATGCCATAAACACCTCAACAGATGTATCCTCAAAGTCCATGTATTGTTTAATGTCAAACTCCTACTTTGTTACTGTTAATATATATTATGTTATCTTTTGGGAGGTGTGAAAACTGGTAACGCAAATATTGTCTATATAGTTGTTGAGGTTAGAAAAAAAAAATATGAGTGTATCCAGTTTAACTCTTCATTTACCCCCTAAAATAAACAAGCAACGAAATCAATAAGGGCCTGATTCATTAAGAATCTTAAATTAAGAAACGTCTTATTTCAGTCTCCTGGACAAAACCATGTTACAATGCAAGGGGTGCAAATTAGTATTCTGTTTTGCCCATAAGTTAAATATTGACTGTGTTTTTCATGTAACACACAAATACTTGATAGCTTATTTGTACACTGAAATTTAAAGTTGGTATTTGTGTGCTACATGAAAAAACAGTCAGTATTTAACTTATGTGCAAAACAGAAAACTAATTTGCACCCCTTGCATTGTAACATGGTTTTGTCCAGGAGACTGAAATAAGACGTTTCTTAATTTAAGATCCTTAATGAATCAGGCCCTAAGTGTGCCTTATAAAAAGGGGGAATATTCGTTCCTGTCTACATACAACTCGCTGTATCAATATACAATCATGAGTATTTATTTCTGCCAGTAGCCTGATATATTACATTAGCTAAGAAGTCCAGTCCTCCTTCTTCCTTCTCTGCATGGTCTGCAAATATCATTTGTGAGTGCATTCCACAGCTTCACTGCACTCTATAAAGAATGGATGGCCTCTTGTGTGGGGACCTTAAACTGAACAGGTTGTCATAGAACTTTCTGTATGGGTCATGAATATATTTACATACCGTGATCATACCTCTCTTCTCCACTGTAAATAAATGTACCTGAGAACATCTTTCCTCATAACGGAGATCTTCCTAAAGCTGGGTACACACTACAGAATTTTCCACCAACTTTTCATGCCGATCGATTTTACATGCGATCGATGGTCCGATCGCTCACTCCATGGACTGCATACTCACTAGCCTTGTTTAGGACGATAAAGGGAAGAGGGGACGTCCCTTTAGCGACTTTTTACAGCCATGTTGTCGTGAGCAATGACTGTAATTTCTTACTCACTGTTGTGGATCGGTCGGAAGTTTATACACACTACACAGCGGAAACGAGATTGGAACGAAAATATTAAACGGTACGACCAACCAAATGAGGCGACAATCGTCCATTTGGGCAGACTTTCGACCATCGTGTCATTGCACACACTGGCCCGACTTTCGAACGAGCGGTCGTATGTCGGCTGATTTAGCTGATTTATTGAACGAAAACCATGTAGTGTGTACCCAGCTTTACACCTTATTCATTTAGTTGTCCTCCTCTGGACCTTCTCCAGATTCCTTTTTGTAAACGTTTGCCTAAAGTTGACCTGTGTAATCACTGCTGCATAGGGGCAACATGTGTACTTATTATATTATAATTATACCGCTTTTAATGCAGGTTAATAGCCTGCTGGCTCTAGATGTCAGATTAATATGGCATGCTATTGTAAAGTCTGTGATCTACAAGTATACCCAGATCACGCTCCATTGTTTATTATTATTTTTAATAATATATGCATAACATTACATTTATCCACATTGATCGCAATTTGCCACGTGATTGCCCAATTTATCTGGCCCACATGTAATGCTCCTTGTGTATTTTCTATGTCTGAATTGTTCTAGAATCTGTTCTAGGGGTTCCGGGTTGTCAAACGTGCTCTACATTCTATTGGGAAATGCATTTTTTTTGTGGACACAGAACAATGGCACACGGACACTTGGCGTTCCATCAAATAATTCAGTTTTAACAACAGTGTTCTACGTCCTTAAATAAATAAATAAATTAACCAGTGACCCAAAGACAGAACCCTGGGGTACACCACTTTTAACTTAGTTAAATTTCAGAATACCCTATTGTTAACTGCTCACTGAACACCTATGTATGCCTTTCCATCCCTGTGACAGGATGGACCGCCTATGCCACCCTGTCTGCTGTTGCTGGGATTACTTTGCCACCGTTCCGTCGTTATCCCTCTTGCCGCAGTAGGAGGGGCTTACAAATGCTGCCACCACTGGACTCTTTACGGCATCCAGAACAGGGTTTCTTCTGGGAAACTGACGCTGCGAGTGTACCCCGTTACTGGTGTACCTGGGCTGGTACTCCTGATCTCTTCCTGTGGATCAGGGTTGCTGTGGATGGATCCCCTCCTGGCCTATCACACTGACCAGAGCTGCAGGGTAGCAGGCAGAGCGGTGGTACCTTAAAAGCTGGGTCCAAACATCAGAAACAGCCAGGAACGGATTAGATTTTGGGTCTAATCTGTAAGTCACAGAATTTTCAGCATAGAAGATATTTTCAAGCAGGTCTTTGAAGCAAGTGATATTTATTTACAGTCGCACTGATTGGCGGTACCAGTGCTAAGGTCAGATGAAATCAGAAAAAACAACTTTTAATACAAAACAGTGCTGTTTTTATACACATTTGAGCGCAGCCTCCCTGGATAAGCCTGTTTATCAAAACATGGATTTACCTGCAATGCAAAGCAAACAATATTTACACTTATCTGTGATATCCTAAAACCTTGCTATGATTTCCTGTATCTTATTTCAGAGGCAGAAAATCTACTAGCAAGTCAAAGGGTCTAATTAACATGAATCCTTTATTCAGAGTCACAGACTACACATTCTCAAAGAAAGGTACAACCCCAAACAAGCCATTTCCCCACATTACAATACACAAAAGACTTCCATCCACAAAGGCTTATTGTATCAGATATATACCTCCAGAAATAATGCATCTGCTCTGGCAAGGTTAAACAAGAAACAAATTTCTTCCCCTGGTCTCAGAAATAAAGATTTCCTATATCAAAATATACACAAGATCAAAAATAAGTGCATTGGCAATTATATAAATAAGCGCCCTGCGCCATTTCCTTTAAATAAATTTATACCATAAGTTACTTATAAGTGATCCAGTCACAATCCCAAACTGGAGGATTGTTATCTTGCTCTTCAAAATAGATGTAATGTTATATAGTATATCCCACAGCCGCTGCATATAGGAAGTATAGTATTGTATGTAAAAATGCATTTGCTTCTATTGTCTTAAAATAAGTAGTTGTAATGATTTGTAGTTACTTCCCTCTATATCCAAATCCAAAAGATTTAATTTTTTTTTTCTTTTATTTTGGGGGGCGTTAAATTCCAGATAATTATGATTTGAGTTGGTTGATTATACCCCATTCATACTGCACCAAAAACCCGGGTTTTTGCAGAGGCACGCTGAAAAACCCGGGTCTTGGTGCAGTATGAATAGTCCAATCACAAAATCCCGGGTCTAAAATCCCGGGAGTTAGACCCGGGATTTTGCGAGGGGTAATTCCCGTGTTGGACCCCGCTCGCCTGCAGTATGAATGGTGCAACCCGTGTAATTCCCGGGTCTCGCCATTCATAAAGTAAAAAAAAAAAAGAGTTTAATTAAAAAAAAATACATAAGAAATGTGTACTTAACTTATTTTCAGCCAGCGGTGTCTCCGGTGTGTTGCAGGCTGTCAGGGGGACCTCTGGGTACTAAAATGACGTCATTTCTAATGGACTAGAAATGACGTCATTTTAGTACCCAGAGGAAACCCTGTTCAGAGGTCCCCCTGACAGCCGGCAACGCACCGGAGACACCGCTGGCTGAAAATAAGTTAAGTACACATTTCTTATGTATTTTTTTTTAATTTAAAATCTTTTTTGACACTTTTTTTTTTTTTTTTCTAAAACCCAGGTCGGGCAGGTGCAGTATGAACCCGCCCGACCCGGGAATCTTGTTATCTTTACTGCCCTGTGCCCCGGCAATATCCCGGGTTAACTACCCGGGATATTGCCGGGGCGGCAGTATGAAAGTGGTATAAATGACAGCACTATTTTCGATTCCTTTCCAAATTATGTGTACATTATTATATAGTTGCCATCCTTTGGACCAGATATATAGTTCTTCACATATAGGGGAGTTTCACCACAATGTCCATTGTGGTAAGGAATCTCCACTCATGTTTTTTTCGCACTTCTACAGGGTGGAGATTTCAGCACGGTGGCTTAGTGGTTATCATTTCTGCCTTACAGCACTGTGGTCAGGAGTTCAATTCCCGACCATGGCCTTATCTGTGAGGAGTTTGTATGTTCTCCCCGTGTTTGTGTGGGTTTCCTCCGAGTGCTCAAGTTTCCTCCCACACTCAAAAAACATACTGGTAGGTAATTGGCTGCTAACAAATTGACCCTAGTCTCTGTCTGTCCGTCTCTGTCTGCCTGTGTGTGTGTTAGGGAATTTAGACTGTAAGCCCCAATGGGGCAGGGACTGATGTGAGTTCTCTGTACAGCGCTGCGGAATTAGTGGCGCTATATAAATAAATGGTGGTAATAATAACATTGGCGCAATGTGTCCGGACAAGATGTCACCAGGTGGCAGGGCTACCTAATCCTTCTTTATAGAGAACACTGATATTCTGGGGAAGGGCCGGTAGGCATTTACTTATATATGTGAGGGGGCATCTAAATACATTTTTATTCTCTTGTAGTATGTAAGAATTGTACTTTTCGGTGCTTTGTGTTTCAGCTTTTACGGCTCCCAATACACCATTGTGCTGCATTGTCTAGCAACTTTCCTAGTGTTATGGGCACATCTTTGAACATTTCCCTTTATTGTCTAAGGCTTTTGATCTACAATGCTAGCGCACAGCAATTGCCCTTGTACAGAAAGAAGGCTAAGAGCTCCAGGGATACAGGAAGTATGTGTACCCTGCCCTTCACACCTCCAAGAGAGGAAGCAGAATAATGTAGCAAATGATGACGGTCAGAATTGGTTTCTGGGGTTCAGACTACTAGGAATCTGTAGAACCTCATCTGGTGGCAGCGATTCTGTCCATTTAGTTGCCACAGTCACCATTTACCTCAAGTTTGGACCATTTGAATCTCTAAGACCGATGTCCTCTCATTTCCCAGCTGTTAAACTCCAATGCTATGGCAGCTCGGTCCTGCTAACGGTTAGGGGATCCCCACAGAAGTTCATTAATAAGAGAAAATATTTTCTGAAATGGCCACTTCTCTGTCTCTCTGGAAGTGGCCATACCCCAGCACTATTTTAATAAACTGATAGACCCTATTCTCATAATTATTGGTTCCGCCCACAATATGGCGGCCTCCACTGTAGCAGATGACAGGTCCACTTAATTAAAATTTAGTAATGGCCCTGAATATACTTTTTTGCTCTTACAGGCAGTGATGGGTGGTAATATATTTTAGATGGGCATAAAAAGTTGGGTGGTTTTAAGAGAAACTATCGTAGTGGAACAGCTAAAATATATCTGCGTTTAACATTTTCCTGTGGTTTAACCTGTTTAGTAAACCCCTCTGCACAGCATTGACTTTGTTGGTCCCCTCAGCACTTAGAACTAAATAGCATTCACATTCTACTTGAAATCCGCAGTATCTCCCTGTAACAGCCGTCTCTGGCTTGCTGAAGCAGTAAATTACTTTGAACTATGTTTTCAATTTAACCTTGATTTTCTGTTTTACCCTTTTGTTTATCACTTCTGGGCTTTTATCCCAGGGCTTATAAACTGATCTCTGTGAACATATCTGAAATATCTACAATGTAGCGCTGGCAGACAAGCAACCCCACCAAAAAAATCAATTTGAACGACCTAAACGTTATTCTGGTCCACTAACTATTTTAAAGAGCACTGAAAAGTTGTTGTTTGTATAACTCTGTGTGTGGGGTCAAAAAACATAACTGATAACTGAACAGCTAATGATCAGGTTACTATCCTTTGATCACTCTGACGAACCCCATTGTGTTCTTGAAATGCCCAATCGTTAAACAGTTGGATCTTTTCTTAACTTGACCACTCGCATGTGTGGCAGGATTGGCACATGTAATATAGCCTTAATAATCCTGTCCAGTGGTCTTGTTGTGTGGTGTTCTACTGTGTCTGTATACAGTGTAATAGAATTGTATTATGATCATGTCCAGTGGTCAGGTCATGTTGGGGGTGTAGTGTCCTATGTCTGTATACAGTGTAATAGAATTGTATTATGATCATGTCCAGTGGTCAGGTCATGTTGGGGGTGTAGTATCTGTGTATAGACCAGTGGTTCCCAAACTTTCTCAGTTTGAGGCACCCTTAGGGTGACCATCATTTATTTTTATTTTATTTTTTATTTTTTTTTCCTGGCACCCCTATGCAAAAAGAATTACTGAGCAGTCGCATTTTTTTAAGTAGTTAGGTCAAAAAAATGTAATAAGTATTTAGGTCAGGACAGAAATACTCATTAAGTTGTTTGCAAAAATAATACATATAAATTCCAGGAGAAAAAAAAATTATACATACATATCTATTAATTGGACACTTCAAACCTTGGGACCAGCTTGGGCACTGCCGCCCTTATTTCCTGTACCACGTTGATTTTTGAACGGTACTTTCTTTTATTACAGCAACAGCTGAAATCCCAGCTTCCCACAGATCGGTTGTCACAAATGGAACGTGGCTTCCCTGTGCTTTAGCTCTTCCCATCGAATGTTCATCTTTAATGATATCCAAAACTCTTCAAGTCCCATGCTGCTAAATGTGACTTTTAAAGTGCTGTCACAGGAGAGCTCAGAGAGCGTTTCTTCTATAGAAGTAAATTCAGATGGGGCTTTAGCACTGAATGGGTCTCTGATCCATACAAATATTTTTCAAACCAGTCACTGAACTTTGTCAGGTGCTTCTCAAAAACCGATTTACGTTCATGTGTCAAATAAACCGGTGGTAGGTTCCCAGTACTGATAACACCGACAGTTACTTTAACGACATAAAGTCTCCGATGATACATTCATTAAATATAGACTGACCTTAATAATGGTCGTCATATTAAATATAAATATATAGCTCTCAGCTGGTGGACAAGTGAGGGATGGCAGACGGAGGGTTCCGCCTCTCAAATTCAAATGCTGGTAACTCAATCATCTATTTATACAAAGGAGTAAGAATTTTACATATATCTATATTGATATGTATAGTGAAGTTCAGCTTCATTGACTTGTACATACTTTATTTAGAGATCTTCAGGACCTTCATTGACCCTGTAGCTATAATGAGTTTCATCAGTTTCATTTACATTCCCTGTGGTGTAACTGGATTATATGTCCACTTACCAGGCAACTTGTATTGATGAGCTCTAGTAAGACGGAAATGGCTGTCTGAGGAGATTTAAAGGCAGGATAACGTTTGAGGATAAAAAGATGTCTACTTGTATCTGTATCACATTGAACATTTAATTAAGCTGGCTTTCCTCTCTTCAGAACTGAGAGGACTGGAGAAGGATAAGAAATGTTTCTTTTCTGTTATTTTTTTATGTACAGTAACTTTTTGGTTTTTGATTTCCGTTCCTATGGCTCGATGACATTGAAGATGTGTAATGTGAATGAATATTTCCTGGAATTGATAATTTATGACTTTAATATTTGGAATAAAGTCTCTCCACAAATTGGCTTCAGTGTATTATATTATTAACTTTTCTCCTGAGCGTCATTTGTGCTATCTTTTGTCCTTATCTGGTTCCTCATGAAATTGATTGCCAAGTGTTTGAGCCTGCAGAATGAGTGTGTCGAAGGTTTGTAGGTGACGCATACACGGTACGATTAAGGGGTCTCCAGGCAGTCCGAATCCCCCCCCCCCCCCCCCCGCAATTTACAGAAACATGCGGTTCAGAAACTCGCTGCTTATTCTGTTACAGTGGCGGCTACAGACAGCAGCTATTGGGCCCATTTGAAGCACCACCATAATTGTCGTCCCATCGAAAATCTTCTAGTGTGTGTGTGTGTATTCTGCACCGCTGTCTTTCCCTACTTCCATATACAGATCTCTTATCTGGAAACATGTTCTGCAGGAAGTTCTCAAAAGCCAAAATAGGCTCTTCTGCTACCGTTTACAGAGACCTGATGGTCAACATATCCCCTACAGTCACTGTGAAGGACATCACTGAACTAACGCAGATACTGCTATGTGTAGCGTGACATTGGGTCATTTAGTTCATCTTTAGACATGGTGCTTAAAATTGTGGAAAAACCCAATCTGATAAAAGTCCCAAGCGTTCCAGGTAATAATTCCCACACCTGTACTTAACATTCTTATCAGAAATTAGTTTCTATTAAAAGGGGAGAAGGAACCAATGAGGACCACTCATAGCTGCTGCTGGGTGTTAAGAAAGAAACCCCAAACCTAATGTCCCAGACACTGAAGATATCAGTCAGTATTTTTACGTTTACGTCGCTACGACCAACACAGAAAAAGGAAGTTTTGGAGTTCGATTTTTCTTTCCAATAGGGTTATCCAGAAAACACGGTCTGGAAAATATTGAGTATAGACTATCCAATGTAGTGGCTTCTTGGTTACCTTCTGTTGGACCACCTCCTATGCTGTGGTTAGACCTGGAGAATTAACCTTTACGGCCATCGGCAACGTTATTCTTTCCCAAACTGCAGGCATCACCGGCTTTAGGAATAAAAATGGATTTCTGCTTGGAGTTTACCGTAAATGTTTATGCACGCTGCGTCGCCGAAATAGCTTTGTATGTCATGCGCAATTTTGTTCATTTCAACTTTTTAATTGAAGATGAAAATACTTTTTAATCATGCCTGTAGCTGTCCAATATCCTATGGAAAAGATCATTAAGTCTTTCCAATGTCGCTCTCTAGTGGAGGGGCAGGAAGTTTTGACACCTTAGTCGGTGGCGTCAAGCTCCACTTTGTTGCCACATGATGTTGTCACGTGGTGGCTAATTGGTAATTATGTGTAGAATCCATGGTGTAAATGTATTAAACTGCAGATTTTGCAATTTGCCGACTTTGCAGGGGAAATTTAAAACGGCAATGGCTTTAAAGGCAAATCTTGCCTTTTAATGCCGTTGCAAAATCTGTAATTTAATACATTTACCCCCATATCCTTATTAAATGCAGCATTAATTCCCCCATACAGTTTCTGCTCATGGCTAGGGTGGTGGTTATTTGTTTTAGAGGTAGTTTGTTCTTCCTTATTTGTTACCTTTATTTTTTTACTTCCTGTAAGAAGTATAATTGTTCCCATTATCCCCTCTTAATAGCAGCACCTGTGGCCCAAACAAACAAACTCCAGTGTATTCCGCATCTCCGTGTGCCTGTTCCCTGAGAGCTGCATGCTCCGGTGACATTGGAAGCGCTGGATCTCTGAATGTCCTTGATCTGTGAAGCTGTTGGCAATTTTATTCATGTGCCTGTTGGGATTAATTTAGTTTAGTGTTAAACCAGAGATTACAGCAATCTGTGTCAGATGGCCCATGAATCTAAAGAGGACTGGGGGTTCTCCTTATGTACACCCATTTAGGGTATAGCTTTGCTTCTGTACAGTTATTTTACAGCCTTTGATTTTAATGGTAGATTATTTTTTTTTTAATACAGAAGACACCGGGATGTGAATATGCTGGAGATGCACAGACCGCTTATGTTATCCTGTCTCTGTAGTGGAAATAGGATTTGTGTGTGTAATATTATATATAAATTACATTAGTGTGTATATATGTATGTGTGTGTGTGTGTGTGTATATGTATATATATATATGTGTATGTGTGTGTGTATATATATATATATATATATATATATATATATATATATATATATATATATATTATACATACATACAATCGTCATCAGTTATCTATATAGCGCCACTAATTCCGCAGCGCTGTACAGAGAACTCATTCACATCAGTCCCTGCCCCATTGGAGCTTACAGTTTAAATTCCCTAACACACACACACACACTCCGTGACTAAGGTCAATTTTGACAGCAGCCAATTAACCTACCAGTATATTTTTGGATTGTGGGAGGAAACTGGAGCACCCGGAGGAAACCCACGCAAACATGGGGAGAACATACAAACTCCACACAGATAAGGCCATGGTCGGGAATCGAACTCATGACACCAGTGCTGTGAGGCAGAAGTGCTAACCACTAGGCCACATATACACTGCATTATAATATTGTGGGTGTAAAAGGCAAAAACTGCAACCTATCTGATTTCGCCAAAATATTGTAACATGTAGGAATATAGTCCATGTAATGAGTCCAGAATACAACTAGAGATCCACCTACCAGGTATCAAGTAAAAAGGAAGAGGCACACGAGCAGTATTGCATAATAATTGAACATACATATTATTATTATTATTAATACACATGTGACTTTTGTGTACATGTAATAGCACTCTGCTTATTTGTTTTGTCATATGACCAAAGCATCTCTGGTAGCTAGGCTTTACCTCCAAGCCAATGTCTTCATCCAAAGAATGTCTGAATCATCATGACTTTATCCATGACACCTGCATTGTGGTCTCTTGAACAGCCCGCAGTCCCTCCGAGCGTTAGACCACTGATGGGACTAGTCCAACCTGTTGTCATTACAACATTCACAGAGATCGCTGGCAGCCGCTTTAGCCGCACCCACTTGAGGTATAATGCACTTGTTTTAGGCAGTGTGTAGAAGACTCAAACACAGGTTAGTTTAGTTTGTTTCAGTCTAAATGGCACTACCACTGTGGTTAGTCACTGGCCCAAACAAACAACATATTCTGGTTTGTCTGGAAAATACAGGAGGCAAATTTTCATATCCGTATACGTGTGTACGGACGTCGGCCATACTGTGTGAGGTCCGGTTGGTTGGCACGACTGTTGGTTGATAGGATTTCTGTAGTCGGGTCTCTAACGTATGTTTGTTTCTCCACAAAGGAGATCATCAACCTTTTATTGCTTTGCTGTTATAAAATGCTTGCAAATAGATTACAAGCTATGGTGATTGCTGCCATGAAATGCTCTTTTCTTTCCATTTTATAATAGTCACAGGACTGCAGTAAATTCTCTAGGAGCTGGTGAAGCCACTTGGGTCTGAGGCCCTTTGCATTAATGCAGTGGATATTGGCTCGGCTCATACAGTGCCCACCTCCACTTCTATAAGCAATGGGTACACTTTAACTTTATATTGTTTCTTGGAGGTGCTCCAAGCCACCCACCAAGACATGCTGGGATTTGTAGTCCTAGCACTAGTTTATGAACCTCCAAGTTGATGAGGCTGTGGGACGTGGGCTCACCAATAGTTGTGGTTACACTAGCACATCATACAGAAATAATCCTGATGAGACGATTACATCCTGGTGCCGGAGGGCCTGCTGAAGGGAACATTTCGTCATGACATTTCATGCTTTCTATTTACCTTATACTGTTTGATTATTTCTTCTTAAAGTTTACCTCTGATGCACCTGAAATTTACATTCTCCTCCTGAGTGCCAGACGTAGCTGTGCCAGCAGGTTGGTGGAAGTGACACGTCTTTAGCTGCCAATAGAACAGGAATCAGGATGTGAAGTGTTTGGTATAACGTGAATAGTGTAAGAGGTCGACTGGGGGGGTGGCTATTTCCAATGTGTTGGAAATTGGTAAGAAAGTACCCTGTATGTATTTCTCTACTTATGCCATACCTAGCCATCACTTTCAATTATTAAAAGTTACATTAACCCTCAGCTAGACGTTGCTATCTTTCATAGTGTCCTTTAAAGCAGAATAAATGTAAATTTTTTAAATTTTTTTTTTTATATCCTATCTTTTACAGTAGTATGAATAATTCTGTTTGTCTAAGGCAGTGATCCCTAACCCTCGTGACGGATCTGCAGACAGACGCCACAATTATTAATTCATAACATGCCAACATTCTGTACTGAATACACCCAAACTATTAATATCTGTATGTCGGAGAACAAAAGTGAATTCCAGCTAATATGTGTCTTTTAGAATTTAAATATGTTCACTTAGGGGCTAATGCAGAGCGAGTATCATGTCAGTTTATATCTTGCGTGAAATTGCTCCGTATGTCCAGAAAGTGGGCGCACGCGTATGTGCCCGTGCAGGTTTGGGTGATTCTGATGCTTACACCAGCCGGTGCCTGGAGAGGTGGGATGGGGGAGTTCTAATGTAGGCACAGTACAGTAGCGGAATGTTGGGGAACCGAGGGAGAGCAGATAGAGACTCGTATATGTCTGAGAGCTGTTGCAAACAGCTGATACTGACTCGAGCAGACCTCTTGTGATTGGCAAGACTCGACCAAGATAGCCCACTATGGGATCGGCCTAGGGGCCCCCTCTTTACACCCACCTTATCTCGAGCTCTGCATCAGGCCCATAATCTACATTGCATATGTTTAACTTATTGACACCTTTCCTTGTTGCCCCTGATTTGACTCCTTCAGACTGCTATTTTGGCAATCATGTGTCTGACATACTGGTTGGAAATGATTGTTTAAAGACTGCCTTTCCCAACACCGGTCATCGTGTCCTTCATAAATGTCCATTTTTTTTTATTTTTTTTTATTTTTTTTTTATTGTTCATAATTAAGTCAACTGTACTCATGGATATCCTTAAAACGTAAAGTCCTATTGATTTAGCCACCTGTACGCAAGCATGGATATCCTTTAAACCAGAATTGTTGGTGTGGGGGTGGTAACCACTCTTCTAAGGCACAATTAAGTTATTAGCGAAGCATCCATTCAGAGATTAGTGTGGGCCACTGATCGTTGGACCTGGCAATGTTATGAAGTAAGAAAGATTTTGTTTGATACAGACTGGAAGAGCGTGTGTGTGTGGGGTGGGGGGGGGGGGGTATGGGGTTATAGTGACGTGTTGATAGTCAGTGGAGC
>NC_134403.1:28122052-28149552 GCF_038048845.1 Mixophyes fleayi | reverse complement strand
CAAAGGTGCATTCAGATTCTTCTTTTATCAATTTCTTTACATTATACACTTCCAACTCCCAGTTCAGCTTCTATTAAGGTCCATCTTCATAATTCCACATGGATGATTTCATTTAGTCTAGACCTTCTTAAAATTCCCTTTCCACTTACCCTTATTCGGAGATTCATAATCCATGTCATATCAATTTCTGCCCAGAAGCTCTATATCCTAAACAGTTCTATTCGGCCCTTGTTCCCCTCCGTCACGCCCACTTAAATAACTCGGCGTCATCAAATTAGAAATAATCAAAATTACTACCAAAGCAATCATTTATTATAAATCAAAGATACATAGATAACATAAATGTTGTAGTAAACAAATAAATAATTAAATCATTTAAAAAAAATCAATAGAACAATGTTAAGATCACTAATGATAATTTAGGTTATCTATGTCTTTGATTTATAATAAATTATTGTTTTAATTAAGGTACCTTAGTCCACCGTTTTTAGACCATTTATTCAGGATATTGGCATAGGTTATTAAGATGATTTGATCAGAACATTATATCCTCTGATCTAACAACACATTTTTTCAACAATCATTGCCTGATACCTAGTGGCGCACGCAGGGGGGGTTTCTGGGTCTCCAGAAACCCCTCCCCTCCGCTAACAAAGCGCCCCACATATAGGCACTGTACTATACAGCAGCCGCGGCGCTGTCTAAGCACCGCCACGGACGCTTCTTTGACAGCGCCGCGGCTGCTGTATAGTACAGTGTAGCCGAAACAGAAGCATGCGCAGCAGCTCTCGTTTTTTTTTTGTTTGTTTTGTTTTTCCCCGATGGAAGGGGGGGAAACCCCACCCCCTGACAATCCTGCGTGCGCCCCTGATACCTATTGTATGCCAAGTACTCTTCCCCTAGAGCTGTGCCCCATTGGATGCATACTAATACAGTACTCTTGCATAAGGATAGAGACAATCTTCCCTGACTGCAACAAATATAAGATTTGTCATAAATCTACATTTGAAGCACCATAGGATTCTATACTTGCAAGTGGCGAATTTATACCAGACATTCAGGTATCGATTTGTATACAACTCCAAGGGGTATATTTACTAAACTGTGGGTTTGAAAAACTGGCGATGTTGCCTATAGCAACCAATCAGATTCTAGCTGTCATTTTGTAGAATAAACTAAATAAATGACAGCTAGAATCTGATTGGTTGCTATAGGCAACATCTCCACTTTTTCAAACCCGCAGTTCAGTAAATATACCCCCAAGATTTAAGATATTCGGCTTGATGTGATGTAACTTCATATGGACATTGAAATTTAATATCTGTCTATTCATGCTTTCAATCTGAGACTAAGGGCCTTTATCATCCATGTATTCTTTCTGGGAATGAATGCCATGGATAAATCATAGATTACTCCTCAATTGGGTGGTACACGATCATTGATAAAGCACATTAAAATTTATGTATCCTGAGGTGTAGTTCCAGTCAGATCCTGTGTGTAGAATTTAATTCATTAACCTCTATGTGTTGTTGTTAAAAGACACAATTTATATGAACAGATGTGGCCAGTTTTGAAATTATTATGATGTTAGACAAATTGTGAGTATTGGTTACGCCAACTATTATCATATTTGAGTCCACGTCACAGAGCCAACAGCGGTTGTTGTTATATGTAATATATCATAGCCAAGCTTTGCGTCCATTTATTCTCCAAGTTTACTAATTAACTTAAGTATTATACACACTCAGCCATGGTCCTTCAGAGGTTTCCTCCCACAGGGGAATTATTCCGCCAAGTCCGAAATGCTATCTATCCTTATATTTTAGTCTTAAAACTTTTGTTGTCCACTTTTCCCGGCTCCATGCTTAAATAATTTATTTTGGCAATGGTTCAAGTCCCCTCCTTCTCATCATCATCATCTTTTATTTATATAGCGCCAACATATTCCATAGCGCTTTACAATTGGGGACAAACATAGTAAACTAATAAACAAACTGGGTAAGACAGACACAGGCTTACAATCTATGGGAAAATGGGAGTTTGACACATGAGGCTAAGTCTACATTTTGCATTTCGGCCCAGCCAGGCTGCAAAGGTAAAAGTGACTCATAAGCTAAATGATCCTGTCACACAACAATGTTGGTCAGGGGATAGTTGTCTTGTGTGAAATTGTGTAACGGGTAGTAATAGGGTAAGGTAGTGAGGTTAAGAGGGTGGTTGAGGAATATTATAAGCTAGTCTGAAGAGGTGGGTTTTTTAGAGAATGCTTGAAAGTTTGTAGACCAGAGGAAAGTCTTATGGTGTGAGGGAGAGAATTCCATAGAGTGGGTGCAGCCCAAAAAAAGTCCTGTAACCGGGAATGGGAGGATGTGATGAGTGTGGATGAGAGACGCAGATCTTGTGCAGAACGGAGGTGCCGAGTTGGGAGATATTTTGTGACAAGAGAGGAGATGTATGTTGGTGCAGCTTTGTTGATAGCCTTGTAGGTTAGTAAAAGTAATTTATATTGGATTCGGTAGAAAACAGGCAGCCAGTGTAGAGACATACAGAGTGATTCAACAGAGGAATAGCGATTTGCAAGGAAAATCAATCTTGCCGCAGTGTGCAAAATAGATTGTAGAGGTTTGAGTCTGTGTTGGGGAAAACCAGTAAGGAGGGAATTGCAATAGTCAATGCGGGAAATGGTGAGTGCATGAATTAAGGTTTTTGCAGTGTTCTGTGTGAGATATGTGCGAATTCTGGAAATGTTCTTTAGATGTATGTAACATGATTTAGATATAGAGTCAATGTGGGGAACAAAGGATAGGTGTGAGTCAAGTGAGTCTCATCTTTTATTAATAAGGCCCCTCCCACAACTATATTTTATTAACAGTAGAAGCAACATCCAGGTTGCAGAAAATAAATAGCTTCAGCCTATGGACGCCAGAAGGCATCTGAAATGAAAGATGCTTTGCTCGTTATGATGTACATATTTGTATCCTCTAATAATGTCAACACTTTTAGTCATACCCTCTTCCTCCCTTCATGACAGGGACCTGATATGTCCTCAGTGGAGGAGAGTGATGTGTTTGCTGTATTCTACAGCCACATTGGGAGAGAGGTTTTCAGACCGTCAGAGATAATCATTTAAATACCATGAGACTGATTCAGAGTGGAAGGCAGGCGTAAGCGTAACTTGTGATTACAAAAAGCTGCACGCAAGTTTATGTGTATGTACGAGGTATTCAAAGCTACGGATGCGTCTAGGACTGAATGAATGCAACCGCTTATCATCAGACAAACCAGTAAAGCCGAACTTCCGAACTTGTACAAGAACCTTTTGTTTAATATCTTATGAATTGCTATGAAGCATCATTACTATTCAGCATGAAAAACTTCCTGACAAGCATTCCACAAAAAAAAATATCTTTGCTACAACACTGCCAATTATAATCTATAGTCAAGCAACTACTAAGGTTGCGATAAACATCTGCGAATCATTCACAGACCTTTAATTACAAGCTGTTCGTTAGTTTGAGTGTTTGTCATCATCATTTGCTACCTACATCTGCCAATGTCCATCCACAAATAAGACAGATTTTTTTCAGCAATATACACGACTACGTCCCAGTCTGAATCCATATTGCTAGAACACGCAGTTACTGTACATTGTCTATATTAGAACACCTCTTCCCTCCATCCATCTGGTCTCTTCGGGTGTAAGGAGTCGTATGTGGCAAAAGTCATTGGGCTGAAAGCCCTCAGTTGTATACGTTCAGTTTCTGAGCATGCTCAGTGCATTAAATACCTAGGGCTCACTCCAAATCAGGCCTTCACGGTGGCTCAGTGGTTAGCACTTCTGCTTTACAGCACTGGGGTCATGAGTTCAATTCCCAACCATGGCCTTATCTGTGTGGAGTTTGTATGTTCTCCCTGTGTTTGCGTGGGTTTCCTCCAGGTGCTCCGGTTTCCTCCCACACTCCAAAAACACACTGATAGATTATTTGGCTGCAAACAAAATTGACCCTAGTCTGTGTCTCTGTCTGTGTATGTTAGGGAATTTAGACTGTAAGCTCCAATGGGGCAGGAACTGATGTGAGTGAGTTCTCTGTACAGCGCTGCGGAATTATTTATATAAATAAATGGTAATAATAATAATTTTGTGGCTGAAACCCAAGGTTGGCTAGTTGGTTTAGCGTTCATACATTTGCAGTGTTTCATATTGTAAGCTTTATATGGTTTGTAAGTTACTAAATAGAAATTCCACAATGAAATGTATTCATCGCTTCCATATCATTGTCATACAGCCGAATGTAACTATAACAATATTTTTATTAGCATTTACATTCTATGAATAAAGTGTAAGCTCCCCCCGCTCTGTTCAGAGACCAACAATGGAGAATCCTATAAGGTTTATGAAATTTATTGTATCAATGAAACTTGGTTTCTAAGAAAAAAATATCTGCATATATGCCGTACTGTATTGAAAACTGAATTATATATTGTACTTCATAAATGTATGCGCACACATAATTATATTTCTTGGCTGCGCCACGTTAAGGAACAGTCTATGTATCTACAGTATGCTATTATCTGTCTGTATAGCTTTTATTTACCATGTGCTTGACGCTATTATGTGTGTTTGAATGACAATATGAGCTAAATGTAAATCACTAGCTAGCTTCTTATATAAGAGTTCTAAAAGTTTTATATTAAAACAATAATTTACTTTTTCCATCACAAAATAGATATATATATATATATATCATCCGTGCTACCAAGTGCATGTTTATGGCTAACATGTATGGGCATATATAGAATTTTTTAGGATCCATTTTACTCCCCCCTCCCCCCTTTCTTTAAAAAAAATTCCACTGCCTTTTTTATTTTGTTTTATTTTCAAGGCTTCAGTTTGAACTCTTTATTTTCCTACGTTAATTATAGATTCTCTGAGTCTACAGGTCTACACCTTACATGACCTGACAGCTGTAACAACTTAAAGGCAATAAAAAACGTCATGGGTAGATTTATCAAGCATTCCAAAAAGGAAAAGTGGAGGTGTTGCCCACAGCAACCAATCAGATTCTAGCTAGCATTTTCTAGAATGTACTAGAACAATGATAGCTACAATCTGATTGGGTCTTATCAGAGCCCTTATAACACAGGGCATGCTGAGCAGTTACCCAAGGGCCCCACGAGAATAGGGGCCTCATAGGCTTGCCAACCTTTCACTATTTTATTCTGGTAGATTTATTTATATGGACCAATCACATCAGTATCAGCTGTTACCTATCCATAATGATTTTGTACTGTTCCATCTCCCTCTGTATCATTTACCAACTGAGTACCATTGTTATGTTGAATTTCTTGTTTTTCATCTTTACAGCTCATGTTATATTGTCTAAATGTTTATGTGGATCAATCTCTACTGTACAGCATGTTTTTGAATGTTTAAGCACTGATTTTGTTGGAGGTACCAAAAAAATATAAGCTTAATTTTATCAATAATTTACATTTTTATTCATGTGAGTGATTCTGTAGGTAGGGCCCCAGTGCACTGCTTTGCCCGGGGGCCTATAATGCTGTCAAGACATCCCTGGTTGCTATAGGCAACAACTCCAATTTTCCTTTATAGAAGGTTTGATAAATCTACCCTTCAGAGTTTTTACTAGTCCTACTCCCAGAGACACCTCTTCCAATCCACCATCTAATTTCCTTATCAGAGGTTCAGTGGGAAACACATACAGCAGAGGGTTGAAGGGACAATCTTGCCTAACCACGAGTCCGCTCTGAAAGCTTTGTCTAGCCAACCATTAATTACCAGGACAGCACCGACATAACCCCTACCAAAAGCTTTGGACTGATTCAAGGCCAAAAAATATTTACCTAGCCATTCAGACCTGCACCACTCGAGGGCTCCCCAAATACCAATGACAGCAGAAAAGTGATCTATAAAACAGAGAAGTTATACAAACTTTTCACCATTAACTTCATATCACAGCTGAGTAGAAGGTAGGGTGTAAGTTTTCAATCCTAGATGTGCCCTTGCCTTTAAATAGCAGACACTCTCTTGGAGGGAGAGAATGCAATTCTTGTAGATATTGTCTTACTGTCGCCTCTTGCAGTATATCCCATTGTAACAGTCAAAGCCCATGAGAGCGGATCCTGGAACATTTCAAGACATTAATACTCATCTAAAAACTTCAAAAAACTGCAGCCATGCAGTTCTTTATGTGAACAAATGTAACTACTTGTCAGTATATCAAGCTGCGTGTCCAGGTCGCTGACTTTGAAAACACCCTTGTCACAAAAAGATCTATCCTTACATTTGCACAGTGGATATTCTTGCACTTCATGATTTTCATCTTTTCCCTAAAATATTGCTTGGTTTATCTTCAATTATGTCCTCAATTTATCATGAGAGTGAAGGGACATCGGGACTGTGTGTTTTTTTTTTTTAAAAGTATTTTTATTGAGATTTTTATACAACACAAAGAAAATACACAATAACCATCCTACCTAATTAACCCCCCTGTGGAAACGTGTCATTTGTACCAGTATACGTTGATGTCGTGTAAGCCTCTGATCAATATCCTTTGATCAATATCTCATTCTAGAGCATCATAGCCAACTACTTAACATATTGCTAACAGGGTATTAGCTTACATATATGTCTAAATGATCTCATCTCAAAGTCATCCTTAGTAGAGCTGGTGCAGGGTTGAAAGCTAACCTCCTCCCCGGTTACTCCCTAACCCCATCACATCAACCTGATGAGGGTGAATAACGAATCGTGACTCATACCAATGGTGCCACACCTTTTGATACTTATGCATGGCCTTCCTGCTTTCATACATGAATCGTTCATGCTTCCACACTATGGTAACCAGAGTGGTCCCTTGGAGAACACTAGGTGGCTCGGACGCCATTCAGCCCCTAGCAAGAATAACCGGGACTGTGTGTTTAAAGATTTTTTTTATTAAATCGGTCGTAGTTTAACTGGAAGGTGCAAAATGCCTCTTGTTATAAGTATTGGGTGGGAACCCAATCTGTGGTTTCTCAGAGGTATCTGAATACCCAAACCCTTTTGTGGGGAGAAAAAGCCTGTTCACCCTCCCGCAAGGCAATGCCTTCTGTTTAAAGATTGAAGTAATAGTTAGAATTGTACAACCAAAAAACAGAAAAGATTACAGAAATTACCAGTGAATGAACGCCCAAAGCCAGCAAATGAACACACAAGTCCAGCGAATAAATAAGGTGACTTTCTTTAATATAACAAAGGCAACAGATCAACCTGCATAGATGGTATATTAAAATGAATTTGAATGCATTAAAATTGAAAATATTCATTCACTGGTAATGTTTATTCACTGTACGATCCACCCTATGCGGTCCCTGGTATAATTTGAGGGACATTCCCCACATGATGTAATGTTGCCTGTTCCTTCCACCCTTCTGCCCAAACGCCCTCTTCATCCAGAATCCATTCCAAGCACATACTCATATATTGTCCTCTGTACTATTAATTCAGTAGGTAGAATATACTCAATTCAGACCAGGCTAACAAATCTGATGTCTGATAAAGATATGGGAATAACTTTAAATGCTTGCCAAAGGTTTAGCCTCATTTGCACTAATCTGAACCTAGAATTGGCCAACTCTTGTAGGTGAACAAGCAAATATTATATTCAGATGAGCCACTTGAATGTATACAAGTGAAAAGATGATGGGCAGGATTTTGTCTATAACTGTTCCTCCTTTGGGAGTTGCTGCTTCTCACGACCATCTCAACTGTACCAAACTACCATCAGAAGTAACAAGTATGTCTATCATTACTAGCATTGAAAAGTAAGATAGCGGTGGGTCAGTCATCCTGTATGTGACAGATTATGTCCAGCTGAGAGCATTGTAGAAGTTAAAACTGGCTCACTTGGTACATTTGGGAACAAAATTTTGGAGTGGGCTTTACTCTTACCAAGGGAGTGTTGCTATTCTACACATGACTAACCATTTTCCTACTTCTAAGGTTGGCAGGATGGTCAAGAGGATACTCAAACTGAGTTGCAATAGATTTGGTCAGAGGCAACTAAGAAATAAAGGGGTTGATCAATACATTAAAACAGTTAATTGAATGGGGAAGACTTGGGCTGGAGAAGGAGTAACACAGACTGAGCAGGATGCTGGAAGATATAGAAATGGGAAGATACCACTGGACAGGGGAAAATCTCTCAATCTCTGGAATTGCTGAATAAACTATTTTAACATAATACTGTTTGCATGGTGTTAGTATACTAGAAGTGGTTTGTTGCAGATGCCAAAGATTCCTAAATTATCTTTAGGACTTAAATAAAATCTTAAGATGGTTTATGACTAACATAAGATACTTGCACCTCCTCCCCCTCACTCCCTCTCAGCCCATGATTTTACTACCTACTTCAAAGATAAAATCGACAAGATTTCCTCATGCCAGATCCAGAACACTCCACCACGTTTGACTACACTCCCAATCCACACTTTGTTCTTGCTCTTCTGTAACCAAAGACAAAGTTCTCTCCATCTCCTTCTCCTCACCATCTCCTATAATGCCACAAATTCATTAGTCTCCCAAGCTCACTGCCTTGGTGACACGCTTGACTCCACCTTCTGCTTTCTTCCTCAGGTCTCTCTCCCAATCCTGTCTCCTCCACCTTATTAATATTGACAGAATATACCCTTTTCTTACCAAAAGGCTTAACCATTCTCCCAACATCTCCCGCCTTAACTACTGCAACCTCCTGCTATCTGGCATTCCCCTCACCCATTTATCCCTTCAATGCATTTTAAATGCTGCAGCTAAACTGAATTCCTCTCTCACCACTCCACATGTGCTGCATTGATTTAAAAATCTCTGAACTGGCTCCTCAAGTCCTCCATAATCCAATTCAAATTACTCAACCTTACCTGCAAAGCCCTCAACAAAACCACCCCTTCATACATCTCAAATCACATATTAAAAATGCTCTCCCTCTTGTCCTCTTAGATCTACCGCTGACTTGTGCCTTGTCTCCCTCTGGTAATCACCTCTCACTTCCACCAAGACTCCCATTCCGCTACCCACTTATTGAATTCCCTACCTGCCCAATCAGTCTTTCCTAAAGCCTTCAAATCTAATACATCCTCACAACTGTCTCAATCTCCACTCTGAACAACATTCGCTCCCCCTGTTTCAGCTGCCCCTTATTCTAGATAGAATGTAAGCTCTCTCATGAGCACCCTACCCTTTGTTTTCATGTATGCATTTATTTTTTTCTACCTTTGTAAGTGTTTTATGTATGCAGTTTTCCTTTCTGTACTGCGCTGCGGAGCACTGTGGTGCCTTACAAAGTTACGTTAATAATGACAATAATCATAAGGATGGTAATAAAGTAACTGGTGCATCAGAAGTATATACAAAAGAACGGGTTTGGAAGAAATTTTCTGTGACCTGTCAAGTTTAGAGGTCCTCGACACATGGAAACATTACTTTATAAGTTATCATGTCATCCTTCATAGTTGAATAGCTTAGCCTGTATTTGTGGTAGGTGACAAGTGAACTTATACACTTGCCCATCCCCTTCCTGGCCCCACAAGTGGTGATAGTTCCTGCTGCCCTCCCATCATGCAGCTCACTTTCCATCATGCTTCTGTTCTCCTTCACCCACTCATACTCAGTATATTTGTGCTTTTACCATGCATATTTGCCTACACATTCCTATGCATTTTGCAGTACTACATTTCTTTCCTTGCCGTCTTTCAGCTGTTTATTTTCCCACTGCAGACTTGTCTCATGTCAATCATACCAATTTCTAGTGTTCTTCAGCTACACTCCTGGCTTCATTAAATAAGTTCCGTTCCAGATACTTCTACACTCTGTAAGAAAGATCAACCCCAGAACCCGAAACAACCAGTTGTCATGGCATGGTACTCCTCTCCTGTATGTGTTTCTCACTTTTTATTTCACTGCATTCTCAATGCTTCCCTTTCATGAGCTCGGTTTCAGTCTACATTGCAGTCTAATATCCCTCTATGTCCTGCTCATTTGTCTTTTGACCAGAACTACTTACTTATCTCTTGCACTATCTGCTCCTAGTATCTCATTGACCTTATTATTTATTTATTGTGTTCAGTGTGGCCAGTTCATTGCAGTTTCCCTTTGATTTTACAGGAATTTGTATTGCATGCATCTCTAGTCTCCTCTGCTCTCGCCCTCTGTCTCTGTCTTACCCCCCTGTCATCTGATAGACTTGCTATAGTAGGCTTCATACCAAGTATTTTTCTGATTTTACACAGGTAGAGTATAACAATATATATTTAAATACTTCTTGTTCAGACTGCTCTTAACTTGTTCCTCCACACATAGGTCACTTACAAAACCCAAAACAACCAAGGCACAGTGAAACATCCAGCATGGTGTTCCAGTGAATCTCAATTTGAGCAGATTTGTCTTGATTTCCACCTAACACAATTTGCTTAGACAAATTTTGCCCAGGCCAATGTGAGGAGTTTGGTGATAATGATTGTGAAGGGCTCACCGGGAAGTCAGGCATCTGGTGAGCTCCGTTGTGTTGCTGTGGCTGCCCCCCTATTGGCCGGGTCAGTAAGCCATCAGGGTTCACCTCCTGGCCATTTGAACGCCTAGCGGTGTGGTGACCCATTCAGGGCTCACCGCATCACCAAGCAGCATTGAGACAACGATACGTGACATCGGCGCATCCGCAGCTATATAAGCATGTACTGTGATGAGGGAGGGGGACATTTACTGTGATTGGATGGGGGGAAGGAGCATTTACTATGATAAGGGGTGGAACAGAGTGTGATGAGGAGGACGGGCATGTACTGTGATGAGGAGAATGGGTATGTACTGTAATGAGGAAAAGGGAGAATGTACTGTGTGATGAGGGAGAGAGTCAATGTACTGTGATGAGGGAGAGGGGTAATGTACTGTAATGAGGGAGAGGGAATATTTACAATGAGGGCCTGGGAGGAGAGGGGAACATTTACTGTGATTGGATGGGGGAACGGAACATTTACTGTGATAAGGGACAGAACTGAGCAGGGGCATGTACTGTGATATGGAGGAGGGGGAATGTACTGTACTCTGATAAGGGGAGGGCGACATGAAGTGTGATGAGGAGAAGGGGCATGTACTGGGGTGAGGGAGATGGGGAATGTACAGCAAAGAAGGAGGAGAGCACATATATATACTGCGAAGAGGGAGGGGGCATGTGTGGGGATGGGGGCCTGCCAGATTAATTAGTAATGGACCCTACAGTTTCGGATGGTAGTCCTGCCTGAGACTGCTCCTGTTATTGAATGCAGATGATGTGAAGGTGTTTTATGTTTTTGAAACAATGGCTAGACCTGTAACGGAGTTTAAATACGTGATTATGAGTCGCATGAAGGTGTATAAGTTACTTGACCTAGTAGTAACCCTTCCAAAATATACATTCTGAATGTGAGGAAACTCTGTTCTGAAATTCGAGACTCGTGCCTTTTCTGCCTTCAAGAGTAACATGGAGCTTGTCAATGACAAAAAAAGGTATCAAATATGTTTTGATAATGTTTTATGGCTTGTTTTATAAGTGGGTTTTACTAGTAGTACAGTTTTGACCACATATTAGTTAGTCTAGGTACACACTGAAGAATTTTTCGATCGACGTGTTATCTCAAACAATTGAACAATTGTACAATTGTAACAATTGTACGACTGAAGGTCCGATCAGTCTGACGATTCATATCTGTGCTCTCCATCTGGTCCTTCATCTGGTCCTCTATTCTTCAGATAATGACAGCCCAATATTCATTCAATATTGTCACATTGTCACGCTGATTAAAACCGCATTGTCCTAACGAAGTTCGTTAGCTTCTGTGACTCTGAAACAAAACATTCTGTCTCAGAAAGAACAAATGAATTATTCCTTCTACAGCGCTCTCTACATTTATTCAATGGAACATTCATCGCTAACATCGGCTGAAAAGAGCCCGACTCTGTAAACTCTATGGAGGTCGTGAGCATGAGTGCATACACACTACATGATCGGTCGATGATTGGTCGGAAAATATTAAACAGTACGACCAACCAAATGAGCCGACAATCGACACTTTGGAATTACTTTCAACCATCGTGTTACTATACACACTAACCCGACTTCTGACCGAACAGTCGTATGTCCGCTGATTTGCCCGATTATTGGACGAAAACGCTCCAGTGTGTACTTAGCCTATCTGTGGAAATATGCATTGTCCAACTGGAGATTTCTACTGATGATTTAATCAGATTATAGAGCCTATTCATAAGACATGTCCTGAACCAGTGGTTAGGTGGGGTTATATAAGCTGGTATGTAACACAGCCACTTCGCCTACTGCCTTTATTGTAAAACTTTTGTAAAACTTTCCAGTCACTTACATTACATTTTTCATAACGTCACTTCTAAATTTTCCCTTCTGCCATTGTTCTGAACCATGTGTGATTTATTAAGCATATAGCAGAGATTGAATGTGCTCCATTACTCTTAATCTGCTGAATTGTAGAGTGTATTAATTGCACACATGAGAACAAACTGTTAACAAATAATACTGTAAATATTGAATACTAATTGGGAGAGGCAAAAACTGTGCCTATTGTTTAATGTAAACAGATTAAATTGTGCTTTGAGAAATTAAATCATACTGTTAATTGTTCTTCAAGCACGGATTGGATAAGTTCTATGGGAAACTGAACGCTAACAGTCATTGGACAATTGAATACAAAATACATTCCTGAGTATTCAAAGAACGAAAGAACAAAGAATTCTCTGCGTCTTCATCTTGTCGGAGCACTTGTCAAGAGACACTGGACTGTGCACGATTTTGATCATCGATGGAAGAAGTGTCATCTCTTCAATAGGAGACAGACTTGTGTGCTTCCAAAAACAATGAAAGGGGGAGAGAATGTGCCTTGTTTTTCTTTATTGTTCTTACTGATGCATCCGTAAATAAATGTCAACATTCTGAGATAACATTAGGGAAAATAAGAAGACATCAGAGAACAGGGTAGTAGTGGTAATTATGGGATTTTAGATGTTTATTTGCGGATATGATTAAAATAATAATGGTCTTAATGGTAATGATCATGGTGCTTGAATTGCTGTTTAATTGCTTAGTGAAGATGTGTGATAAAGGTTTAAATGTTAATGTAATAACTAGTACAGAATCAGAATGATATAAAGAGCATGGGCCTGATTCATTAAGGGATGCATACTGGGCTTGATTCATTAATGAAAGCAAAGCCAAAAAAACAAAATGAGTAACTTTGCACCTTGGCAAAACCATGTTGCATTGGAGGGAGAGGCAAATTTAAAATGTGGTGACAGATTTATAGTTGGGGTAGGAAATGTTCTAGCTCAACTTTAAATTTCAATATACAAATAAAGCTATTAAGTATTTGTGTGCTACATGAAAAACAGCCAGTATTTATCTTATGTGCAAAATAATAAATTCATTTGCACGCCTTGTATTGTAACATGGTTTTGTCCAGGAGAAAACTTACTCATTTTTTTTGCCTTACTTTCCTTAATGAATCAGGCCCACTGAGTGCAATGTGCATTTGTTATAAAACGCAAGTAACACGAATATATGTACGCCCAAATTCAACAAGCAATGGATGTGGAGATACGTGTGGTGATGAGGTTTGGCATCACGGACCACACCCTCTTTTACAATAGCTATGTAAGATTCCAAAATGTATCAAGTGTATTTTTACCAAGTTATCAATAGCATCTGATAAGCTTAACGTATGATGGGGCAGCCAAAAGTAGGCTAAAGTGTCAGCTGATAGAAACTTGTGTATTTCATTCATTCATTTTAGACCCACATTACAGAGGGAGATAGATATATATAGTCCCTTCTGCAATACATTAATTAGTTAATGTTAGGCAGTGAATTTTAATAAAATCAGATAATGGAATAATGTGTAATTAAGGGAGAGCCGATATCCAGTGATACGAAACCAACCCTAACTTACATACTAAATTAGAGGACCTTAAATTGCCAAGAGAGAGATATCTACTACAAAGTCTGTTATTTAGAACTTAATATGATATGACTCATGACAAGCAAGAATGAAACGTGACGTTTTGTAGCAGAATCTCTTCACGATTGTGTGAATCACAATCTTTATTAATACACGATCTATCTATTATATGGCTGCAGAAAATGAAGAAGCACTTGAGGAACCAATAATGCCTGGAGTGCATCCATGTGATTAGGGAGGCCACGCAAGAGATGTATTATTTGGTCCTGCTTGTTTTCTGATTCTCTGCTCAGACACAGTAGGTCCTGTCCCATCAGCAAGTAAGTATGCAAATATATTGATCATCAATGATTACCAACAATGCAGGAACATGCAAATCTAGGATAACATTTCAAATTTAGGTGTGCTCATTATCACTGTGTTGTCTGGTCAGAAATGGATTTCCTTGAGTTAAAGTTTTTCACTATCATACAGTTTCCTATATCAAATAGGTGTCGATATGTTGTTCTACATCTTTGGTGATCATTTCTGGAATCAAGTTTGTCTGTAACTTAGGTCTTGCTGAATTACATTTTCTTTTAGAATTTTGTACCGAAAAATTTGTTATTTGATAAATCCTGCCTTGTGCAGACCATGGTCCTGATTCATGAAGGAAAGTATATTCCTATATGTGCTGTATTTTGCGTGAAATTGCTCTGTGCATGGCCCAAAGCAGATTACACGCCAGTGAACGCAAGTGCATCCAATTCATCTTCAAGTGCAAAGGACACTTCCAATGGTCTACAATTTCAGGGGGCGGAATGGGGAGGGGAATGGACGTATGCATGTAAAGCGCACGCACCAGCGACCGATTTAAGCTTTGGGCATCTCTAAGGTACGTGTTTTGCAGTCGCAATACATCCGTCAGCTACAGGCCATGTGTAAGTGCTGAGTGATAGTGATGACGGCTGTGTATGCATGCTACAGCATGTGTTTGCAATAAGGAGCAACTGAAAAAAGTAACTTTATTTTTGTTAATGTTTGTTCATTGACTATATTATTAACAGGTGACCATAATTGAATACTTTTTTTTCTCTGCGTTCTACTATAACACATATGTGCAGTGTATTGTGTCTGTCTGAATACGCAGGTGACGTTTAGGCAGAGCATACCTAGATGCGTATTTAACAAATGACCTTACTTTAGATCCGCTCCGAGATGAATACGGATGTGCGTATGCCAAAATTACGTGCGTTGTAAAAAAAATGCACAATACGTTCATTTTGCACGCCTTAATGAATCAGGCCCCGTATGCTGATCTGGACAAATTCATATACAATGCGCATAATTACAAATATACCCCTCTGTCTACTACCCAAATTGTACAGTAAACCTGTAGGTCATAACCCCAATTATCAAGAGATCTGGGCCTGCTGGCTATGTATGTTACTCTCATACTGGTATCTTCAGTTGTTCTATCTTGCTATAAAATCTCTACTCTTTTCTTTCTGTTGTATATTATGTTATGCATTGTTATATGAATATTGTTATTCTTGGGTTACCTAAAATGCACATTATCGTGTTCATGATTGCATTAAAAATCAATAAAAATATTTGTTGAAAAATTGAGCTACAGCTAACTTATTGCACATTATCTCTAAGATTAACCATTGCATCCAGCTTCTAATTAAAAGGTATAAAAATTCCAAAATATATTTTTCATTATTCAATAGAGAATGTCACGGATTTTAAGATCACTGAGTGTCAAGTTCCTGCAAATCTTTCATTCATTAAGTTTCTAATCATTAAGCTGAGTAAACCTAAAACGACTTAATTAATATACCGTAACAGTACGCTTTCTAGACCTCACAGATAATGATATGCAAATATAATGTTAATGAACTTTCCACATTTCATATTCATCCCCCCCCCCCATTCACTGAATAACATTAAGCTCAACCATGTTTATCAGCGGAATAGTCTATAGGTCACTTGTAGACGTTCCAGTAGCTCAATTAACTTACTGATAATGATGCTAAAACTTGTCATTAATAAAGCAGTGTGAGCCAGTCTGTTTCTGTATAACCGTTAATGAAAAATAGAAATGTACAGCACACTCCTGCTAATGCCAAGGCTATTGGCTGACAAAGTGATAAGACAAAAGTTGCACTAACAAACAATAGATCAGGGGTTGCCGAATGCTTATCGTATGAGATCAACTTTTTCTTCGCTCACTCAACAGTGATCTAACACCACACTTATTTTAGTGCAACATAAGACGTATCAATCCACATCAACCCTAAAGGGACACACAAAACTCCTGACATCTAGCACCTCTGGAAGACCTTTAAAATAATGTTATAAGCCCTTTTCTAACTGAAGATGCCCCATTTCCCACCTTAACTACTGTAACCTCCACTTACCTGATATTCCCCTTGCAGAACGGCTTCGTTAAAACTCTAATGCTGTGGCAAGACTGATGTTCCTCTCTCACCACTCCACATTTAACGCATAACTCCGCAAATCCCTGGGCTGACCACTGAGCCACCGTGGGCAGCACCATGAGTGCATCTGATTGTAACTGCATTTTAATGGTGTTTAGAGCATATAAGTCAGTGTAGGACCTGCATACAATGAGGTGCCCTTGACGTTGGGATGCAGGCTTAAATGTTTTGATCAAAATATGAACCAATACCTCATGTTCTCATTTTACTAGATACTCACAGATATGCAGTCTTAAAGATAAGCGCTGACAACTGTCTTCTTTGTTTTTTAAAACCAAGCTAAGTCTGGCACGTGAATTCATAATGACACAGAGACATGAACTTAAGTGTAATTTAATAGGGAAAAATAAATCCACAATGTTTAAGATAAAAAAAACAATGAACAAAAAGACATATAAATATTATGATAGTTTTTTGCAAAATGAAAAGGAATAAAACAGAAATGGTCAGTTTCTATTGGGAGAAGCAGGAATAAAGGGGACACTTCTCAATATGTAAGTGATTCCCAAAAGTGAACAACAGATTTTGCAGGACATTACCGTTACTATGATAACTTCCCCGCTGATATATGCTCGCCGCTCTATGAGCTGCGAGAAAAAATCAGCTGAGATTTTCTCTTAATTCCCCCATCGTTGTTGATCTAAAGAACAAAGCAGCTAATTGAGTCTGCCCCTAATACTATAAATTAATTCACAAACACATATTTGCAGTTTTATATGACTAGTAATTAGCTTTGCATATGACAGTAAGCCTGGCTGGCCAGTTTTGGGGAGTGTTTGGTAAAGTGTGTCTGTATGAGGGAGCTCTTGAGAGGATTCAGATTGGGCGACTCACAAGGAGAAAGAATTCGGTATAGAAGCAAAAGGTTCAGGAAATGAGCACGAGGAAGGACATTTATTTTATAATATTTTCGCGCAGGTCTATGTAACGCGTAAGCATCTTCCTGAAGCAGCCAGTTTTTAATAACATATAGTCTAATCTCCGATATAGCAGCACGACTTCCAGGTTTTCATGCTGTAGAATATTTTTTTTTTTTGTTTTGCATAATCAACCACATGTTTTCTATATGTCATACTTGCCAACTCTCCCGGAATGTCTGGGAGACTCCCGCATTTTGCGTAAGTCTCACGGACTCCCGGGAGAGTGTGGCAATCTCCCGGATCTGCCCACTTTCTAGTGAAGTGGGAAGAATTAGGTCCAAAATGCTGCGATTCACCCGGAATCACGGCATTTGGCCCCGTTCCCTGCTGTCAAATGATTACCTCACGGGGGCGGGTCCAAAATGTTATTAGATATTAGAGAATCAGCTATGTCTTTAAAATCAGCAGTTTTTTCCATATTGCTCTCACAGCCTAATGACACAAAAGGCTTATGGGCTATATGACAATTGTCCTGGTCATTTTAGTATTATTTAAAGGACTATATGAGGATCTAACCTTTCCAGCCTCTCACAATGGGACCATTTAATGCTCACAACTCATTCAAATATCTTTAGATGGTTGTAATACAAAGACAAACCATCTTAATAATGTGTAACGATTTATAACCAGATGCGGGGACCCCCAGTCATGAAATAACAACAGATGGTTGAAATAAGCAGCTTTGGGTGGATGAGCCCCGTTTTCCTAAAGGTTCGTGGCCACCAGACAAAAAAAATTAAAGTTCACAGCAATTTTTACTTTCTACTACTAGGAAAACCAAAGACCCCACCCTGTATTTGCAATGGGTTTCCTCCGGGTGCTCTGGTTTCCTCCCACACTCCAAAAACATACTGGTATGTTAACTGGCTGCTAACAAATTGACCCTAGTGTGTGTGTTTGTCTGTGTGTGTGTTAGGGAATTTAGACTGTAAGCTTCAATGGAGCAGGGACTGATGTGAGTTCTCTGTACAGCGCTACAGAATTAGTGGCGCTATATAAATAAATGGTAATAATAATAATACTGTCCACCAGTTCTGGTAAGATTGTTCACTATATCTTGCAGAAGCTTCCCCAGCACAAGGCTCTCTTGTCCGTCGCTCATCATAATATGAGACTGTTGGGATTTATTGGTTGAATATTCCATGAAAAGATGGTGTCTGCATTTGGAATGAATTTATAAATGAAGTTTATTACCAACATGCAACGGTATCAGTAATCCATCTACCGATCCTTTTGGAACAGGATTTGTTTTGTTCTAAATTTATACTGCTATTAAAATATGCATGGAAAACTAAACAGCGTGGACAATCGTTCTTCCTTTGTTCAGTTCAATCCTGAGCTGATTTGTATTTCCTGATTGTATTGTTACGATTCTCTTTCTTTAGAGATCTAAAGTGTTTTGCTGATTCTGTTTAGCTTGGCTAAAAACACAATACATTAATGTGGCGGATTCTTAACATAAAGGGTTGATTGACAAGCAATTATCAAGTTGATTTTATTTGATAATTATACTTGATGATATATCATTGTGATTAATGTATTTTTGAACGTGCAAGTAATGAATTGTTTTATGTGAATTAATTATTACTGTTTTTAGATTCTATTTTATTGAAGCAGAAATACAAACAAAAACTATGACAGATCAACAATTATAGGGAAATGGCAGTAAATCCAAACAGATCATAGTAATTCAAAACAAATAACAATAAAGGGAATCAAAACATAATATAACATAACAGATTCAAGATACGGTCAGAAACAGGTAAAGCATGAGGTGCGTCGGAAACTGGTTCACACACAAAAAAAAGAGATATCAAACACGAAGACTATAAACCATAGACCATTGGAGAAAAACATTGAAGGGAGTGCTTGTGTATGTAAAGTATGGTCTTGGTCGGAGTGACTACTGGTACTTAACATTAAGGAGTTTACTGCCTTGCCTAGATTCATGCCTGTGGAGATCTTGAAAATCTCTGATATTGGTTTCTCTGGATTGGTGGCAGTAATGGACCTTTTTGAACTTAAGGGTATTGGAGTATTGGTGGCACGGTGTATCCCAATGCCCTAGAGTTGCTAAAGTAGCTAAAAAGTTGCTTGAGAACTAACTCCGATTGCTATTTATGGCATCTGGTATTTATGTTTTGGTTTTTTTTTATTTTATTTTGGGGTTTTTTATTAATTTTTTTCATGTTTCAATTGTATTGCATGTATTGCCTGTTGGTATAGGATGATAAATGGCGATTTGAATAATTGTAACTATCTTAATTATTAATTACTAATTATCAACTAGTACTGAAAGAGACGTGACTCAGTGAAAATTACTTTTTTTGGGTCACTGGGTTAATATGAATAGATATATGGGGAGAAATCTTGGCGGGAAGGACCCTGGGATGAAAAGTGGAAAATCTAAGCATTCTGAGGGCCGATCCCAGGTTACTTGAAGCTCTCCCTCTCCTATAATGAAATCCCTTACAACCTCATCAGAAGCCAAAATCTCTACAGCTACAACTCTGATTCTCTGATCTCCCCTACATATTTTTTTGAAGATCAGATAAAGGCTAAAGATTTTGTAAATGTGATGAACCTTTTAAATACTATGCAAACAAGATCATTCATACCCCATTCATACTGCACCAAAATCCCGGGTTTTATGCCGGGGCGAGCTCAAACGTTTTCAACCCGAGTTGCACAGAAAACAAGCTGATTGGCTGTCTGCCTGTCTCTGGAGGAGGATGTCATCGGTGGGAGCCTGTGGAAGATTCGAGAAGGAGTTTAGGAGAAATGGTGGATGGTGGAGTGCAGATCAAGCTGAAGCAGAATCGGAGTTTGTTGGAGAAATTTGCTTTTATTTCACTAGTCACTATTAAACCAGTCACCTTTCAATGACATCACCATTTTTCAGCCAATGAAAACTGCTCTGATGATGACTCCCACAAATTGCCAGAGCACAGACTTGTGCAGTATGAATGGGGTCAACCCGGGAAATTACCGGGTCCGAGGTGCAGTATGAATGGTGTTTCTGAGCTGGGACACTCCGAGCCCCGGCAAAAACCCGGCTTGAAAAACCCGGGATATTGCCGGGGCGGCAGTATGAAAGCGGTTTTAGATGAATAGGTTGTCCAATGACGATACGTTGTCTGTAATGTTTTTTTCTGTTATTTGTGATTAGTGTTCTTTCTCTCATGTCCTTGGCTTGTATAGCTGGGTATATGATATTAGGTCAGGTGGAAAATTGGAAAAGGGAGTAGTTTTATATTCATAGTCCACAGCTTTTATTTAGAATATTGATTGTTATTATCTGTAGGCTATCCAGGTGCGGTCATAGATATAAAGAAATTGAAATCATTTCTCGTCCTGCTTGCTGGGACATAGTGGGAGAGATGATAAACAAATTTGTGTTTGCATTATGCTGCCAGACGGAGGGAATAGGATAAATGGAACACAGTACGATCAAAATAGAGTAAAGCATATGTTGGAGTCTAAACTTAATATTATCTCTTGGAATGTAGCGGGATTGAATTCAGTATTTAAGCAGAATAAAGTTATAACCCGTTTGAATACTTTGTCACCGGATATAGCATTTATTCAAGAGACACATTGGACTTATACTCAGGGGATGACTTTAAAGTCTCCACGGATTCAAGAACGTATTTCTGCCCCTTATGAAACTAAAAAACGAGGAGTTGCGATACTTTCGAATAGAAGGTTGAGTTATATTATTGAGAATAAGGTAATTGATATTGAAGGTAGATATATTCTTCTGCAATTGTAAATTAATGGGGAACGTTTTACATTGCTGAATATTTACGCTACAAATATGCCTAATCGAGGGTTTTTTATTAAATTGGCGGGACTTCTACTTCAAAGAGAACTTCCAAATTTAATTGTGGGAGGGGATTTTAATACGATAGACAATCCCCGGTTAGATAAATCTTTTATTCCTGCCTCTTATGTCAGCTCTGGATGGGATATTATTCAATATTTTAGGGGCAATCATGGGCTGCTTGACCCATGGAGGGTTCATAATCCTAATGAAAGAAACTATACTTTTCAGTCGGGGGTCCATCCTACCTTTTCACGTATTGATTATCTGATGGTTACTCCTTACTTTTTAGAGTAAGTTATTCTCGAATTAGGAATATTTTAATTTCGGATCATGCCCCGATATGGATAAATTTGAAGGTGCGTTCTGATATGCCCACCCGTCGGCCTTGGAGGTTTCCTACATATTTGGCACAATCAGATGATTTTAGAAAATATCTTAATCAGAAATGGTTGGAATTTGTAGATGACAACTCAGGTCACTGGGAAGATACAGTATTATTTTGGGAGACCTTTAAGATCACATCATTGCATATTTGGCAGAACAGAAAAGAGAATATCAAAGTAAATATGATCTTTAGAATGGAGCTGTAAAAACTGCATTTGATGCTTATATAAGATCTCCGTCATTTTCCTCAAACTTTGAGTTTTATATGAAGGAACGGCAACTTCTGGAAGACTTATTGGCAGTTAAAGCAAAGTCCAGACTGGATTATTCTAGGAATATATATTATAGGTGGGGGAATAAAGCAGGTAGGGTGTTAGCAAACTTGACTAAAGTAAAAAAGAAAAATATATTATGTGGAGGCAATTAAAGACCCGATTTCTGGTCATTGATATATATCATCCTCTGAAATAGTCCAGCAATTTAAATATACTATGCAAAATTATATACGGCAGATATATAAGATTTATCTCTCCATCACTCCCTTTTAAAGTCTGCTAAAAATGCCTAAATTAACTGTATTACAACATAATGACTTAAACTCAGAGATAGCTGAACAAGAAGTTGATTCAACTGTCAAGACTTTGCCTTCTAATAAATCACCCGGACCTGATGGTCTAGGGGGGGAATATTATAAAATCTTGCGTCTTAATATATTACCGTTTCTTTCTAGTATGTATTGTAGACTGCATGCTGAGCAACTTCCCTTTCAGCGTTTTAATAAAGCACATACAATATTCATTCCTAAGCCAAAAAAAAAAGCTTTAAAAAAGATATCTTCTTATCATCCAATTACGTTGTTAAATCAAGATTTTAACATTTTTGTTAAAATAATGGGGGATAGGCTACAAAGTATTGTTCCTGATGTGATTCCATCTCATCAGTTGGGCTTTACTCAAGGTCGGCACTCGGTACGAGGGGTACGCACGGCCATTGCAGTTATTGTTAATTCAACACACATAACTAAGGCAACTGCCGATGTTTTATTAAGTATAGATGCCCTACCCAAAATATAAATCTGTCCCCACATTTTAAATTTACCTCCCCCTCCAATACAACATGGTTTTTCTAAGGTGCAAAGTTACTCCTTTTTTTTTTGCTTTACTATCCTTAATGACTCAGGCCCTTTGAGTTTATGTGGGCATCTCACTCGATGACATATCTGGGGATTAAACTACTTAAGAATATAAATAATCTTTATTCTTTGAATGTCTGTCCAATTATTAAAGAAGCTATTGCCCAACTTCGGAGATGGAGTGATCTCCCTTTGTTGTATCTAGGGCGAGCAAATTTGATAAAAATGACTATTTTCCCAAAGATATTGTATTATTTGGCAAGCTAAGAGATCTAGAATTGGAATAATTAAGTTGCAACAGCCCATATCGAGAGGGGGAATTAATTTCCCCAATTTAAAGATATATAATCAAGCTGCGATTCTTAGGTATGTTCGTGAATGGCTTAATGCCCGAAATGTTTATGTTAATTTGGAAGTTGACAGTTCCTTTTTATCTACGTGTAGTTTGATCTCTTTTCTACATTTATCTAGACAAGATCTGTTGGAAGAATGGATAGATAACCCTTTATTATTTACTACATGGAAAGTGTGGCATACAACCAGTAAAAAATATGAACTCAATTGTACTCAATTACTTTATTTACTATTCACTTTATTTTTTATTTACTATATATCCATTCAATAAATGGCAGAGCATGGGAATCTTTAATATAAGATCATTAGTAGATCAGCAAGTTGGGAAAATACTTACGGTGGGTCAGATTATTGCGAAAGTGTACTTAGAAATGTGTTTCTCCACTGAAGTGCAACTAGAAGGTCCAAAATGTGTCACTCTCAAAGTGTCATCCTACGCAAGTCATTCTACAGAGTTGTATAGGTCGTGTGCCCTTTCAATGATCTAAATCTGTAAAATAAAATCTTAAATTTGCATTGCTCCACCAAACCAGGCACACAGGTGGACATACTCTTCGTGGCCCTATGTCTGCCCAACTTCTGCCATCGTCCTGTAGAAACTTCTGCTCCTCTGATAAAGCCACCATCAGGCGCCAGCACAAATGGAGGCATGCGACTTGCCCAAAGAGGGTTTTGCCCTACTTCTCGGCTGTTTGGCACATAGTAAATTAAATACACTGTATCTTTTCTATAGCCTTTATACCCCATTATCTCCCCAACCATGCTTACATATAACCTATACTTATTATCGAAGCTTGATACATCTCTCTCTTATCGACAAGACTTCTCTACACCTATACTCTGGAACACTTCTGTAGAAAACCCAATGAGAACGTACCGCATTAAAATTGGACATCAGAATATTTGAACATCAGAGAAATGTCAAAAAAGGCTTTGACAAACATAATGTCTGACCATTTTTCAAAATACCATTCAAAAGACTCATCACTCTTGCAGTTCATGGGCATTAAGAAGGTCAACAAACCCTGGAGAGGGGGGACATTATTAAATGCATTTCAAAAGAGGAATCAAAGTACATAAATACGATGAAAACCCTGGTGCCAGAAGAGCTTAACATCGATTTTAAACTAGGGCATTTTCTTTGAGAGATATCTGCCAATATAATGCAAAAAATCCTCCTCACCCCTTTTACATTGGTTGAAGAAGGGGCTACGCTACATCTTTCAATAACCCATAGCCCACAAGATCTGTGCAATTTTACATTATTATTTCACCATTGATACAATATATAGGACTGATTATGGGAACTTTTCTGTCTATATATTTTATATCTCATGCCCGTTAGCTGTCTGTTTAAGTTTGTTTGAGCGAGCCCACATTAATGGCCTCACTACTCCTAAAAGGACCAGCTTAATTTAAAGTGTTTATAACCACTACATAGCGTCTTATCCCTTTATTTACTAGTATTGTTTATTTATGTAAGGGGACATCACTAGCCCCATGTATATTTACCATAAACAGATAATTGAGCAGACATTTTGCTCAGATTGTTTTTATTACAATAATGTGTGATACTCGAATCACCCATACCAGAACGCTTCATTTATTTACCTCTATCAGCTGCTACGGTGTGGGAACAGTATGGAGTTTGGTATCACCCATAGGGCGGGACACCTGCCCATCACAAGAGGCGACCTATGGTAAGACGAGAATGAGGAACCTATCAGCAGCAGTCTACCAAAAATGGCGCTTATTTAAATCCCCAACATTGTTCCCACTTCAATTACGATCCCTGAGGAAGCCAGCAGGGCGAAACGCGTTGGTTGTACACCCTGAGACGCACTACACCATCACACTTGATACCACTTCATCTTACTCCACCACCGCTACATCAACGGGACCCAGCCGCCGCATGCGCTACACAACCCGGAAGCACCGAGACACCTGACCGGCAGAAGGACGCTTTGCGTCCCCACAGTAACCAGCCAGGTACACATAGGAGCTTTACCAGGAACACGGCAACTGATTTGCAGCTTAGCTGTAACCCTGACAGTTTCAAGGGTAAGTCCGTTTACCAGCTCCAATCTCTGGCGATTCCGATGGACATATTTGCCCAGGTTCTCGAGCATTGACTTTTATATTTTTTTTGGACTGACTTAGTTTTAGCCTTACAAGGACTGGCATTGTGTGGTCATTATATTTACAAAAAACTTTGCATTTGTCGTATCACTTTTTAGAGATTGCTGATATCCACAGACAATTATACCTAACAACCATGGTTGCTCTTTATGCTATCAACAAGCTCTGTGAGCCATGTTAACATCAATGTTTGATTCTCATTGAGTTGCAACTCGTCTATACGTGTGCAATAATAAATGTTCATTACTTATGTTTATGCTTAATAGCCAATTATATTCCAAAAGCGCCCAGGGAACCACCATTTGAATAGCTATGGTTAATGTCCAACTTCATGCAGTCCGCTTTGGCTTGGTGTGTCTTAGTCCACAGAAGGGTCGCTCAGTAGATCAATGTCAAATACAGTCATGAGCAAATAATACAAGAGGTGGTGTGTTCCCTTAAACTACACAAAAAATACATTTTTTATTTCTGCTTTAAAGCTACTGTGAAAGTGGCCATTTTAATTTTAGACAGCTAGAATGCCTGCTGAATGTATCTCTCTCTTATTCCCTTTACATATGAGAACACTGGTATTGGAAGGAGCCTGTAACAAGTAGTGACCCTACACTCTCATGGTGTAATATCACCAACTGGTGTCTATGGGGTAGCATGTGCAGCCAATTACATAAGGGGGATGTCCTCCAAATATGTCAGCTGTAGAAAGCAGCAGTAAAATGTTGGTAAATGTACTCCATATTCTGCAAAACATACTGACACATTTATTCATGTTTACCACCTCTTGTTTAGTGACCAACTGGAACTAAAATGTGAAAATGTTTAGATAATATGTACTTTTATTAGAATTTTATTACCAATTTACTACCAATTTCTGCAGCTGTTGATTATATCTAGCAAAAAGGAGCACAAAACTTCTAACACATAAAGTGAATAAGATTATTGCATGTACTTTATTGTTTTCTAATTGTTTAACTTACATGTACTTCCCCAAATATGTGCACATTGAATATACAGTGTAATAAACACAATGAAAAAAATATACAATATATGAAATGTTATAGCCTTATGCAGAGTAGTTGGCGGCGGAGCGATCACGGGAGCAGAGAACGATGAAACTATAGATCCATTTTCTCACAGACTAATCTAACTAATTCCTACCCTGTCACATCCATGGCGATGAACTTGCTTGAAGAACTCTTACAGTTTCCTCCCGGTTCTTCTTCGGTGGCCTCCTCTGACTGTGTTTGTGGCTGTGATGGACCGCACTTGGAATGCAGGAGTTTCCTGCACGGTGTTTCTCCTGGGTCAGGAAGGTGTTCAATATTACATAATGGCCCCATCGCGTTTCATCCTTTTTTTATTAAAAAACTTCATTGAAATTTTTAAAAAACATATAATCAGAAAATACCATATTCAAAGTGCAGATTCCCAGCGTATAATTCATTTTTGTAGTTCGTAATATATTTCAAAATTCATTAATATAAATTAATTTAAAATCTTGCTTTTAAATTGTATAGACATAGTTAAAAAAAATAAAAAATATTGAGAATCTTTTACCAAATGAACAATTAAATAATATTAAACTGAGACATTACTATCGATCCTATATTTAAATATTAAAACGCTAAAATTACTTATGTTAAGACAAATTTATTTATTTTTATCTATAGTTTGTTCCTAGCAGTAATTTTATTTCTCATAAATTATATTTTCAAAAATGCTCCTAATTTAAAACCTACATTAAGACCATTTGGAACTAACATTTTTATATTATATAGCCCTTTAGCATCTGCTTTTGCAATAGTTTCTGTGTAATTCCCTCCTCTCCAACGAGTTATTTTCCCATAAACTTTAGATTTTTAGGATCTCCGTTATGTTTTGTAAAAGAATGTTCTGATACACTGTGTTCTCAAGCCTTTATTTGATGTTAAAAATATGTTCAGCTATCCATTTTTAAATGTCTTCTTGTCATTCCTAGATACTGTAAACCACAATTCCAACATATACATGATTCCTCCTGAAGTACAAGTAATCATTTGTATAATTGAGAAACATCTCCCATTCCTATTTGATTTAAATGAAACAGTGGGTTTTGTTCTAATGCTATCATTGTTCTTACAGGACTTGCAATTTAAATTAGATTGTACGCTCCCTTGAGCAGGGCCATCTCTCCTCCTGTTTCCTTCACTTCTAACTCTGCTCTCCAGCTACCTTTCCCCCCACCCCTGTGGGGGTCTCCCCGCCATCCGCGCCCT